>NW_026990649.1:0-78681 GCF_036250125.1 Pseudopipra pipra | reverse complement strand
CCCTCGCCGTGAGTGGGGGCTGGGAGGGCGGGGGGGTGGGGGAGACCCCCACCCATCCGCCCTGCTCACCCCCCTCGCCCCCAGGTCGGCATCTTCTTCCTGGTGCTGGCGGGCAGGGCCGCGTGTGCCACCCCACAGGGCTTCCAGAAGAAGGGCTCGGCGTGAGTGCCCCGAGGGGGCACCCACGGGGGGTTGGGGGGACCACCGGGGTCAGGGGGCACCCACGGGGGGCTGGGGGCTCCCATGGGGGGCAGAGGGCACTCACGGGGGGCTGGGGACAGCCACCGGGGGCTGGGGTGGACCACTGGGGGCTGGGGTGGACCACTGGGGGCAGGGGGCACTCACAGGGGGCTGGGGGCACAGCAGACAGGGGGGCATGGGAGGCATTGGGGGCATGGGGGACACCCATAGGGGGCAGGGGGGCACAGGGGGCAGGGGGGGAACCAATGGGGGGGCACTGGGGGCACAGGGGGACCCATGAGGGCCAGGGGGAGCACCCAAGGAGGGCAAGGGGGATTGGGGGACAAGAGGGCACTGGTGGAGGGTATTGGGGGTACTGAAGGGGGCAGGGAGGCACTGGGGACAAGGGGGCACTGGGGGGGTAGCAGGGGGACCCATGGGGGGTAAGGGGGCATTTGGGGCAGGGGGCATTGGGGGCAGGGCAATACTGGGGGCTTTAATGCCCAAGGAGGGCATTAAAGGAGGGAGAGGTTGGGGCATCTGTGAGGTCAGGGGGGCACAGGACACCCGTGAGGGGGCAGGGGGGCACTGGGGACAGGGGGGTATGGGCTGCTGGGGTGCCCGTGGAGGGTGAGGGGCACAGGGCGTTGGGACACCCACGGGGGGAGAGGTACAGGGGGCTGTGACATGGGGTGACACTGGGGTGACATCGGGGTACTCAGGTTGGGGGTGTCACAGTGGCCGTGCTGCTGCTGTGATGCTCTTGGGATGCTGTTGGGTGGCACTGGGGTGGCACTGGGGTGGCAGGTCAGGAGTCCGCACGGCGGCCATGCTGGTGGTGTGGGTGACACTGGGGTGACACTAGAGTGCTGTTGGGTGACACTGGGGTGCTGTTGGGTGCTAGGTCGGGGGTCCGCACAGCGGCCGTGCTCTTGGCTGTGCCCAGCCTGGCCTGGCTGCTGGCTCTGCTGTCGGTGAACAGTGATGCCCTGCTGTGCCACTACCTGTTTGCTGCCTCCAACTGCCTCCAGGTCAGCGGGCACCCCCATCGCTCCCTGGGACCCCCTGAAAGCACAGAGCCCCCACCCTGGGACCCCCGGAGAGCCCACCCTGGGGACCCCCAGGGACCCCTAGAGAGCTGAGAACCTCCACTCCTGAGACCGCCAGAGTCCACCACCCCTGGGACCCCCAGAGCCCACTCTGGGACCCCCAGAGAGCCCTGGCACCTCCCCTCCTGGGACTCCCAGAGCTCACAGAGTCCCAAACCCATTTGGGGGGCACCAGTGGGCATGGGGGGGGTCCCTTGCCATATCCAGGGTGCCCATGGGGGGCACCCAGTGTGTGTGGGGGTCCCTTCACCCAGTTTGGGGTGCCAAAGGGGTGCCTCCCACGTCTCTGGGAGCCCCCTCAGGTGACACTGGGGTCCCCCACGAGGCTGTCTGACCCCTCCCCTGTGCCCTCCATGCCCATGTGCCCCCCCGTGTGCCCAGGGGCCCCTCATGTTCCTGTCCTGTGTGGTGCTGAGCAAGGAGGTGCGGAGGAGCCTCCGCCTGAGCTGTGCCCGCCGCCACCACCCCCCACTGGCCACCAAGGCCACCCTGACACCCGTGAGTGCCGGGGGGGATGGGGGGGGCACGGGAGGGGGCACGGGGGGCTCGGGGCACCCCTGTGATGTCCCTGTCCCCGTGCCAGCTCCCCGGGGGTTGCTGGGGGTGCTGGGGGGTCTCAAGGCAGTCCCTGGAATGACTGCGTTGTCCCTGTCCTTGGCACGGGGGGGGCTGGGGAGCCCCTGGCTGGGCTGTGGCATCCCTGTGCCCGTGCCAGACCCCCGGAGGGCATAGAGGGCTTGGGGGGGCTGGGGGCAGCCCTAGCACGGCTGTGTCGTCCCTGTCTCTGGCATAGGGGGCTCAGAGGGCCTTGGGGTAGCCCCTGGCAGGGCTGCGATGTCCCTATCTCCGTGCCAGCCCCCCGGGGGACAGAGGGGGGCTCGGGGCACCCCGGCAGGGCTGTGATGCCCCTGTCCCGTTTCCAGCCCCCCAGGGGGCTCGGGGGGGCTCGGGGCAGCCCAGCCGTGATGTCCCTGTGCCTGTGCCAGGCGTACAGCGGGGACAGCACATACGTGGCAGGGCCGCTGTGCCCCCCGCCGGGCGGGGGGTCCTCGGGGTCCCTGCACAGCACAGCCCGGTCAGGCAAGAGCCATCACAGCTACATCCCCTTCGTCAGGAGGTGCGGGCACCGCGGGCACCGCGCGTGGCACGGGGGGACAATGGGGATGGCACTGATGTGGCAGGATGGCGGGGCGGTGGCAGGGCGCTGGCAGGTGATGGGGGAGTGGGGTGACATGGCCCTGAGGTGTTGGGGTGAGAGGGTGAGGGGGTGGTGGGTGGTGGCAAGGTGGGGGCGTGACAGCACTGCAGTGGCAGAGTGGCAGGGTCGTGGGGTCGTGGGGTGGGTTGCAGGGTTGCAGGGTTGGTGGGGGCACGGCACTGGAGTGGCAGGTCATGGAGTGGTAGAGCGGTGGGTTAAGCAGTTGGTGGGTTGGGGGCACTGCACCGGGCTGGAGGGGTGGCACAGGGATGGAGTAGTGGGATGGCAGTGGATTTGGGGTCCCAGCAGGTGTCTGGCAGTGGTTTTGGGGTCCCAGGGGGGTGTCGGTGAAGTTGGGGTGTCTGTCGGTATTTTTGGGGTTCCGAGGGGTGTCTATCAGTGGTTTTGGGGCCCCAGGGGGGTGCCAGGCACTGACACTGCCATGCTCCCCCCCCAGGGAGGACTCGGGGCTGGCGGGCAGCCCGGGGCCGCTGCCTGAGCCCGGGGGACTCTTCCTCGATGCGCAGGAGCAGCCCGAGGGTAACGACCCCCACCTGTGGGGGGGCACGGGGGGTGTCCCCGGGCCCCCCCTGAGCCGTGACCCCTCCAGAGCACGACACGGACTCGGACAGTGACCTGTCCCTGGACGACCCGAGCGGCTCCTACGGCTCCACCCACTCGTCGGACAGCGACGACGAGCCCCCCCCCGGCTGGGACCCCCTGCCTGGGGCTCCCCCGGCCCCCCCTGGCCCCGGTAACGGCCCCCCAACAGCCAACGTCCGCCCGCTGGGGATGGGGGGACCCTTGGCCTGGCCGGTGCTGGGGGAGGCACCCAGTGGGGTTGGGGAGAGTCCCTGATCCTGGCTCGGTGTTGCTGGGGGGTACCCAGTGGGTACAGTGGGTATGAGGGGAGTCCCTCCCCCAGTCTGGGGTGCTAAGGGGGGGCACCCAGTGGGTTTGGGGGGACCCTGGCCCTGGCTCGTTGTTGCTGGGGGGCACCCACGGGGGCCGGAGGGGTCCCTGGCCCTGCCCATCCCACCAACCCCCTGCCTGCAGGTGCCGCCCGGATGCCGCCGGGGTGCCCATACTGGCCCGGGGAGTTCGTGACGACGGCGAGCGAGAGCGAGGGTGTGGCAGGCACCGAGGGGCTGCGGGTGCAGCCGGCAGGGGGGGCAAGGGGCCCCCCCCGGGGAGACCCTCCCAGGCCCAACGGGGAGGCTCTGCCCAGGGAACCCCTGCTACTGCCCCTGCCCCACCCACACAAAGGTATGGGCTCGAGGGTGCCCGGTGGATGCCAGGGTACTTTTCAGGTGTCCATCAGGTGCCAGAGCTTCCTGTGGGCACCCGCTGGGTGCCCGGGTGCCCACTGGACACCCTTTGGGTGCCAGGGTTCTTTTTGGGTGCCCATCCAGTGCCAGAGGTACTTTTGGACACTCCTTGGGTGCCAAGGTGCCCATTGGATACCCTTTGGGTGCCAGAGTTCCCTTTGGGCACCCAATGGGTGCCAACATGGCCATTGAGCACCCTTTGGGTGCCAGGGTCCCTCCCGGGTGCCCTTTGGGTGCCAGGGGGTGTGTGTAGGATGGGAACCCCCCAAACCTGCCGGGTGATGCCCCTTCCCCTGCAGGGATCCTGAAGAAGAAGTGCCTGCCCCCCATCAGCGAGCGGGGGGGCAGTGCCCAGCGCCCCGGGCCCCCACCGCCGCCCCCTGCGGGCACGGCCGCCTCATCAGGCAGTGACGGGGGTGCTCCCCCGGCCCCCCGGGCCCGGCAGAGCCTCGAGGAGCAGCTGAGCGGCCTCACCCCCATCGCCATGAGCATCCGCGCAGGCACTGCTGATGAGGACTCCTCTGGCTCCGAGTGAGTGCCAGCGTGTGCCCGGGGTGCTTCTGGGTGTCCATTGGGAGTCCTTGGGGTGCCCGGGTTGGTTTTGGGTGTCCATGGTGTGCCAGGGTGGTTGTTCGGTGCCCATGGGGTGCCATGGTACCCATCAGGTGCCAGGGCTCCCATTGGGTGCCAGGGTGTCCAAGAGGTGCCCTTTGGGTGCCCATCAGGTGTGAGGGTGGCTTTGGGTGCCCATCGGGGGGGTCTTTGGGTGCCAGGTTTACCTTTGGGTACCCACTGGGTGTGAGGGTGGTTTTTGGGCGCCCATCAGGTGCCAGGGATCCCACTGGGTGCCCATTGGGTGCCACGTTGCCCAAGAGGTGCCCTTTGGGTGCCAGAGTTCCCTTTGGGCACCCACTGGGTTCAAGGGTACCCATGGGGTGCCCATGAGGTGTTCTTTGGGTGCCAGGGCTCCTTTTGGGCCTCCACTGGGTGCTCTTTGGGTGCCCATCAGGTTTAAGGGTGGTTGCTGGGTGCCCACTGGGTGCCCACTGGGTGCCAAGGTAACTGACAGGAGACCATTGTGTGCCAGGGCTCCTCTTGGTGCCCATAGGGCACAAGAGTTCTCATTGGGTGCCCACTGGGTGCCCATTGATCACTGAGTGCCCCCATTGACCACCCAAAGGTCACCCGTTGGGTGCCCATCAGGTCTAGCAGCACCTGTTGGGTGCCCATTGATCATTGGGTGCCTGTTGGATATTGGGGTGCCCCCCAGGTGTCCAGTGGGCGTTGGGCTGTCCATTGGGTGTTAAGGTGCCCACTGGGTGTTGGGGTTCCATTGGATGTTGGGGTGCCTGTTGGGTGTTGGGGCACCCCTTGGGGTGCCTGCTGGGTGTCTGTTGGGTGTTGGGGTGCCCATTGGATGTCAGGCTGTCCATTGGGTGCCCATTGAGTGCTGGGGTGTCCACTGAGTCCCCACTGGATATTGGGGTGTCCATTGGGTGTTGGGGTGTCCATTGGGTCCCCACTGGATATTGGGGTGCCCATTAGGTGCCTGTTGGGTGTTGGGGCATCCCTTGGGGTGCCTATTGGGTGTTGAGGTGCCTGTTGGGTGTTGGGGTGCCTGCCAGGTGCCCACTGGATATTGGGGTGTCCACTGGGTGCCCATTGGGTGTTGGGGTGTCCATTGGGTGCCCACTGGATATTGGGGTGCCCACTGGGTGCCTGTTAGACACCCGCTGTCCCCCCTTGGTGGATAAGGGTGCCCAGGGGGGGTTGGCACCATTGGCACTAACCTGGCTTTTCTCTCCTCCCCCCCCAGATTTCTGTTCTTTAATTTTCTCCATTAACTCATGGGGGGGGTCCTGCCTCCTCTCACCCCCCCCACCCCTCCATCATCCCCCCAGGGTGGGCACTGGGTGCTGGGGGGTACAGAGGGCACCCTGGTACCCCCCCCATCACGCATCCGTCTGTCTTGTTTTTTATCCCCCCCCACACACACTTTGTGCCAACCCCCCCATTTTATCCATCCCCTCCCTCCCCCCACCAGGAGCAACGAGACCTCGATCTAACGGGGACTCACCCAGCGGGAACTGCTCCCCCAGTGCCAGGGGGGCACCAGGACACTGGGGGGGGGGGCACCGGGACGGGGGGGGCACCAGGATTGGGGAGGAGGGGAAAGGAGCCACAGCCCCCCTCCCTCCCCATTGCACTTTGGATCCTGGCAGGGATTGGCACCTTGGGAAGGGGGGGTGGCATCAGGTGCCACCCCTCACCCTCCCCCCCAGTCATCATCCCCCACGCCTGGCAAAGGGTTTTATTTAAAAAATACATGAAAATACAAAAAAAAAGGGATTTATAACCCCCCACCATTGTGCCGACCCCCCAACCCCCCCCAAAGGTGCCACCCCTCCCTCAAGGTGCCAACCCCCCCTCCATTGTGTCAATTGTGTGTGGTGCCAACCCCCCCCGAAGTGGGGTCAGGTGGGGGGGTGCAGGGATTTCTGAGCCCCCCATACTGGCCCATCCCCCCCCAGGGGTGGGGGTGGGGTTAGGGGGGGCACCCAGGGGTGGGGGTTGGGGGGGGAGGAGAGAGAACCCTGCATGCTGAGGGGTGGGCAGGGGGGTTTCTATGGCTGACGGGACCTTTTGTAATTAAAGCAAAACCCAGAGGGTGCCTCGGGTCCTTCCTGGCAGGGGCCTGGCTCTGCCCCCCCACCCCAAAATCCTGTGGGTGCCTTGGGTCCTTCCTGGGGAGCCCCCAGCTCTGATCCCCCCACTCCAAAATCCAACTAGTGTCTTGGTTCATCCCTGGGGGAGCCCCGGCTCTGATGCCCTCCCACCCCAAAACCCAACTGGTGTCTTAGTTTGTCCCTGGAGGGTCCTAGATCTGAGCCCCCCTAACCCCAGCTTGTCCTTGGGGTGTCCCAGCTCTGTCCCCCCTCCCCCAAAATCCTGTGGGTGCCTTGGCTAGTCAGCCGGGGGGGGGGGGGGGCGGCTCGGCTCTGCCACCTCACCCCAAAATCCAATTGGTGTCTCGGTTCGTCCCTGGGGGGGCCCCGGCTCTGCCTCCCCCCAACCCCAAAACCCAGAGGGTGCCTTGGTTTGTCCCTGGGGGGCGTCCCAGCTCTGCTCCCTCCTTCCCTCCCCAAAACGCAGAGAGTGACTTGGTTTGATCCTTGGGGGGGTCCCGGCTCTGCCCCCCCCACTCCAAAACCCAGAGAGTGGTTTCGTTTGTCCCTGGGGAGGGTCCCGGCTCTGTCCCCCCCCACCGCACACCAGGCTGGGGGGGGGCCGGGCACGCCGAGCCCCTCGGGTGGGCCCGGGGGGGGCGCGGGGGTGTCACCTTGGGGTGCTGCTCGCTGCCGTCTTGCGGGGGGGGCCGCAGGCGGGCGGGGGGGGATCCCGCCTTGCAGGCCGAGGCTGCGGTGGAGGAGGCCCCCCGCGCCCCTCCCGTGCCTGCAAAGGGGAGGGAAACTGTGGGGAAACTGAGGCATGGCGGGGGGCCTCCGCCCCCCCAGAGCCCCCCCAGCCTTACCTCGGGGGGTGGGGGTCCTGCCGCCCGCCGCGGCGGGCCGGGGGGGCACCTTGGGGAGGGCGCCGGGGGCCGGGGGGCGGCCCGAAGGGCCCGGGGGGGCCGTGCTCCTGGTGTGGGGCTGGCGGGCGGGGGGGGGGCAGGGAGCAGGGCCCCCTCTCGCCTTGAGCTGGCCTGGGGAGAGAGGGGGGCATGGGGGGCACCGCCTGGCCCTCCCCGTGGGCACGGTGTCCCCGTGTCCCCCCCCCTACGTTCGTACCTGCCGTGGCCCCCCGGGGGGGCTCCGACCTGCCCCGGGCACTGCTCCCCTGCCCCTGGGTGAGGCACGGCCGGGGCGGGCCCCCGCGGCTGGGGGGGGGGTCCCCTGCCCCCGGGGGGGGCCTTGGGCGCTGCCGTGAAGTGACGGCTGGGGGAGGTCTGCAAAGAGGGGGGGGGACACAGGGACGGTGCTCAGCAAGGGGGGACATGGATGGGGACAGGGCAGACTCCATGGATGGTTATGGGGGGATGGGGGGACAGTGGGGGACAGGGGGGACAGGGGGACATGGATGGGGACAGAGGGGCATGGGGGACGGGGGGGGACATGGGGGACCTGGATGAGGACGGGGGGACAGAGGAGAGAGGGGGACTCCATGGATGGTGACAGGTGGGATGGGGGGACGTGGATGAGGACAGGGGGGACAGGGGCGACATGGATGGGGACAGAGGGGACCCATGGCTGGTGACAGGGGGGATGGATGAGGACACCCCCCGGGGTGTCACTTACTTTGGGGACAGCGGTGGCAGCAGGCCCCCCCCGGGGCTTGGCGGCGGGCGGTGCCTGGGACTCCACGGTGGGCAGCAGTGCCCTCACCGGGCTGTCCTTCACCACGAACGTCTGGCGCCGGGGGCTGCGGGGCGTGCCTGGGGGGGTGGCGGCGGGGCCAGGGGGGTCCCCGGGGGCGGGGGGGGGCAGGTGACACCGCTCGAGCTGGGCGGCCAAGCGAGTGGCCTCCCGCACCATCTCCTCCAGGCGGGCACCTCGCAGGGGGCTCCAGCGCCCGCTGCCCCCTCCCCCGCGCCGGGACCCCCCGCCCCGGCTCTCCTCGTCCTCCTCTTCATCCTGGCTGGGGTGGAGAGGAAGGGGGGCTCAGCACTGTCCCCACCACCCCCCCGCTGTCACTTCCCCCCCACCGCAAGGGTGGCACGGATCCCCCACCCCAGCGAGGACCCCACTTATGGCACCCCCGGGACCCCAGAACCACATCTGGGGAGGGCATGTCCACGGGACCCCTGGGACCCCACCCATGGGATGACACATCCCCCAGGTCCCCCAGGACCTTACCCACAGGGTGACACATCCTTCAGGACCCCCAGAGCCACATCCATGGGGGGGGGGGGGCATGTCCACAGGACCCCCAGAGCCACATCCGGGGGGGGGGCCATGTCCACAGGACCCCCAGAGCCACATCCGGGGGGGGGGCATGTCCACAGGACCCCCAGGACCCCCAGAACAACATCCATGGGGTGACACATCCTTCAGGACCCCCAGGACCCCACCCACAGGGTGACACATCCCCCAGAGCCACATATGTGCGGTGGGATGTCCCTAGGACCCCCAGGATCCTGTTTGTGGGGTGGCACATGCCCTGTGACTCTGCCCATAGAAAACCACGTCCCCCAGGACCCCAAGGATGAGGTGCCATGCCCCCCACAACCCTATCCATGGGGTGCCCTGTCTCCCCTGTCCCCATCCATGGGGTGCCCTGTCTCTCCTGTCCCCCAGATCCCATCTATGTCCCCCCGTCCCCCCATGTCCCCATCCACGGGGTGCCATGTCCCACCTGCCCACCAAATCCCATCCATGTCCCCCTTGTCCCCCCATGTCCCAGTCATGTCCCTCCTGTCTCCCATGTCCCAACTATGGGGTGCTCTGTCCCCCATGTCCCCCAGTCCCCCCTGTCTCCATCTGCGGGGTGCCCTGTCCCCCAATCTCCCCTCTCCCCTTGTCCCCACTTTGTTCCCCCCCCATGTCCCCCTGTCTTGCCCATTCCCATCCATGTCCCCCTGCCCCCCCCCTTGCTCCCCCCCACTCCCATGAATGTCCCCCCATCCCCCTCTCCCCCCTGTCCTCCCCATGTCCCCCTGTCCCTCCCTGTCCCCCAGTTCCCATGTCCCCCCCGTCTCCCCCTATCCCACTCATGTTCCCCTGTCCCCCTCATGTCCCCCTGTCCCCCCTGTGCCCCCCTGTCCCCACCCCCCCCGTACCTGTCAGAGGGGGACAGGATCCCGAAGTCAAAGCTCTCCTCGGTGACAAATCGCACATCTAGGGGGACACTGGGGGTGAGCCCCTGCCCCCCTGCGCGGGGAGGGGACACGGGGGACACTGGGGGCGAGCCCCGGACCCCCTGCACAGGGAGGGGACACAGGGGACACGCGAGGCTGGCACTGCCACTGTCACTGCCGTACCTCGGTCCTCGGCCATCGCCTGGGCTCGGGGCTGCTGAGGGAGCGGGGGGGTCACCACCAACCCCGGCGGGGTCCCCCCGCCAGGGCCTGACCCTCCCTCGGTGTCCCCGACCTCCCTGGGGAGCCGGTGGCACCGGCCAGTGCCCGGGTGGCACCGCCTGTGCCAGTGCCAGGCACCGCCAGGCTCCGCGTCATCGGGACGGGGAGGGGACACCGGGGACCCCCGCCCGGGGGACTCACAGTGCCGCACCCCAAATCCGGGGGTCCCCAGTGCCACATTGGGGGAGTCCCAGCCCCACAACTCGATACTTGGGGGCCCCCAGTGCCACAACAGGGGGTCCCCAGTGCCACATTGGGGGTCCTAGTCCCGCACCCCCAGCCCGGGCGTCCTCAATACTACATATGGGGGTCCCAGCCCCACATTCCCAGTTCTGGGGGTCCCGGTCCGACAGTGGGGGGTCCCAGCTCCCACCCCGGTCCTCAGAGCCACACTGGGGAGTCCCAACCCCACACCCCCATCCCTAAGGCACCTCAGCCCTATCCTAAGAGGGTCCCAGCCCCACCCCCCCACTCTCCCCGGGTTCCCCAGCCCCACACTAAGGTGGTCGCAGCCCCGCACTCCAACTCCCCGTCACCCCATTCCTGCACGGGGGGTCCCAGCTCTGCACCCTCATCCCTGGGGGGTCCCCAACCCCATGGTAGGAGAGTCCCAGAACCACGAGGGGGTCCCAGCCCCGCACCCCCACTCCTGGGGGTCCCCAGCCTCGCACTAAGGGGGTTCCGGCCTCACTGGGGGGTCCCAGCCCCAAATCCTGATCCCTGGGGGTCCCAGCCCCACACTGAAGGTCCCAGCCCCACACCCCCATCCCTGGGGGTCCCAGACCTACACTAAAGGGGTCCCAGCCCCACATCCCGATCCCTGGGGGTCCCCAGCCCTACACTAAGGGAGTCGCAGCTCCACCGGGGGTCCAGCCCCTCAACCTGACCCCTGGGTGTCCCAGCCCCACACTAAGAGAGTCCCAGCACCACAGGAGAGTCCCAGCCCCACACCCCCAACCCCCAGCCCTACATGAAGGGGGTCCCAGCCCCACATCCCGATCCCTGGTGGTCCGAGCCCCACACCCCCATCCCTGGGGTCCCAGCCCCATAGTAAGAGAGTCCCAGCACCACAGGGGGGTCTCAGCCCCGCAGCCCCATCCCTGGGTGTCCCCAGCCCCACACTAAGGTGGTCTCAGCCCCCTCTGGGTGGTCCCAGCCCCGCACTCCGACTCCGCGTCACCCCATCCCCGCACGGGGGAAGTCCATCCGTGCTCCCCGCGGTCCGCCCGTGCCCTCCTGGCCGGTTTCCCTGCCGGGCCCCCCCCAAACCCCCCAGGATGGTCCCGTGTCCCCCCCTTATCCCCCCCACCATCCTCCCCTCTCACCGCCCCCGGCTCCCGCTCCGCGCGCGCCGCGGGGGGCGTGGCTTCATGCAGGGGGAGTGACCTATTTGAACCGCCCCGCCCCTTGCGGCTCAACGGCGGCGGCCCCGCCTCCTCTCACCTATTGGCTGGCCCTACTTACTCCGCGACTCCGATTGGCCAATCTCCTCTGCGCGCCTCGCGCTGATTGGTTGTTCCTCTCCCGCTCGCCCCCCCCTCCATTCATAGCGACAGGAAGGGAGCGTGTCCCGGAAGCGCGCGCCCGCCATGGCCGCCGCGCCAGCCGTGCCTCCCGACTCGTGGCAGCCCCCGACGGTGTCCATGGAGACCACGTAAGGAGCGGGCCCGGGCCCCCCGCCGGCACCGGGAGAGGCCCCGCCCACCCCTAGCCCCGCCCCCTGCCGCGGGGACAGCAGGGACAGCGGGGGCTGCCACCCCCACCCCCCTACTCCCGGTACCAGGCTCGATACTGAGCCCCCCCTGGGACCGGGAAACCTCCGGGGTCCATAAGCCCACAGACCACTCGTTGCCACCAACCCCCGGTGTCCCCCTGGTCCCTCCTTGTACCGGGCAGCCCCCACAGACCGCGAGCTCCCGGGACCGGGCAGTCCCCGGGGTCTGTGAGCCCCCAGACCCTCGGGTATCAAACAACCCCGGTGTCCGTGATCCCCGGCGTTCCCCCGGTCCCAGGCAGCCCCCGGTGTCCCCCCAGCCCCCCCCAGTGTCCCCCCTGTCCCGGGCAGCCCCTGGTGTTCCCCAGTCCCCTCCGGTGTTCCCCAGGCCCCCCCGGTGTACCCCGGTGTCCATGACCCCCGGTGTCCCCCAGCCCCCCCAGTGTCCATCGGTGTCCATGACCCGGGGTGTGTCCCGGGCAGCGCCTGGTTCCCCGGTGGGCACGGAGAAGCTCCCGGTGTCTCCCAGTCGGGGCAGCCCCGGTTACCCCCCCGGGACTGGAGACCCCTCCGGTGTTCCCACCGTGTCCCGTTGTTCCCGGTGTCTGCCAGTCCCAGCCCCGTTACCCCCCAGTCCCCCCAGTCCCGGTTGCCCCCCCAGTGTCCCCCCCGGTGTTCCGTTGCCCCCCATTGCCCCCCGATCTCCTCCCTTCCCCCCACTGTGCCTCTGCCCTGATCCCATGGAGTCACAGTGGGGTGAGCCCATTTCCTGGGACCATTCCCATTCCCACTGTTCCCATTCCTGGGATGGGATCCCTGGTGCTGGAGCTGCACTGGCAGCACAGCCCCCATTCCCAGTGTCGTTCCCATTTCATTCCTGGTATTCCCAGTGTCCCTGGTGGTTGAGCTGTCCTAGCTGCACAACCCCATTCCCATTCCCAGTATTCCCATTCCCAGGATGGGATCCCTGGTGCTGGAGCTGTACTGGCTGCACGCGCCCCGCACGTGTAAGAACTTTGCTGAGCTCAGCCGTCGCGGGTACTACAATGGCACCAAGTTCCACCGTGTCATCAAGGATTTCATGGTGCAGGGTGGGGACCCCACGGGCACCGGTGAGCATGAGACACCCCCTGGGATCCCCCTGGGACCCCCCCCTGCGGTGCCAGGGATCCCGCTGACTCCCCAAATCCTCCCCCAGGCCGCGGCGGTGCCTCTATCTACGGGAAGCAGTTTGAGGATGAGCTGCACCCTGACCTGAAGTTCACTGGTGAGTGGGAGGGGACCCCCAGCACACTGGGAGCCCACCTATAGCAGGGCTGGACCCCTGGGACCCCCGGGAAACTGGGAGCCTACCTATAGCAGTGCAGGACCCCTGGGACCCCCGGAATCCCCAGGACCCCACCTATAGCAGGGCAGGACTCCCCAGGACCCTGGGACTCCACATATAGCAGGCAAGACCCCCAGGACCCCCAGGATCCCCAAGACCCCACCTATAGCAGGGAAGACCCCCTGGGGCCCCTGGGATCCCCAGGACCCTGGTCAAGGGGTGGGATATCCACCAGGACCTCAGGACCCATCCATGGTGTGACACATCCCCCGTATCCCCAAAGACCCCATCCATGAAGGATCATCCATAGGAATGTCATGGCCACCATCGTGTGAGAACCTTGG
Source organism: Pseudopipra pipra (assembly GCF_036250125.1). NCBI lineage: Eukaryota > Metazoa > Chordata > Aves > Passeriformes > Pipridae > Pseudopipra > Pseudopipra pipra. The sequence continues at coordinate 65,405 of NW_026990649.1, read as the reverse complement.
CCATGGGATGACATGTCCCCTGTGTCCCCATCCTTGGATTGAAATGTCCCTGTGTCCCTCAGGACCCCAACCATGAGGTGCCATGTCCCCCCTGACCCCATTCATGGGGGATCATCCATGGGATGGCATGTCCCCCATGGTACCAGGACCTTATCAATGGGGTGCCATGTCCCTTTCTATGGGGTGTTACGTCCCTGTGTCCCCACCCCTGAGGTCCATGTCCCTGTATCCCCATGTCCCCACCCCTTAGGTCCAGGTCCCCGTGTCCCCTCCACAAGGTCCCTGTCCCCATGTCCCTCAGGCACTGGGATCCTGGCAATGGCCAATGCAGGGCCAGACACCAATGGGAGCCAGTTCTTCCTAAGGTTCCCTAAGACCCCTCCACTGGGTGACATGTCCCCCAGGACCCCATCCATTGGGTGCCATGTCTTTTCCATCCCTTTCTATGAGGTGCCATGTTCCCATAATACCAAGGCCTCAGCCATGGGGTGCCATGTTCTCTGTGTCCCCATCCCTGAGCTCCCATGTTCCTGAGTCCCCATCCAGGAGGTGACATGTCCCTCATGATACCAAGACCTTGGCCAAGGTGTGCCATGTCTCCTCTGTCTCCATCCTTGGAGGTGACATGAACCTTAGCCAAGGGGTGCCATGTCCCCATGTCCTCCCCCTGAGGTCCATGTCCCCGTGTCCCCATCCCTGAGGTGACATGTCCCTGAGTCCTCATCCATGAGCTCCCATGTCCCCTGAGTCCCCATCCATGAGGTGACCTGTTCGCTGTGATACCAAGACCTTGGCCATGGGGTGCCATGTCCCTCCCCGAGGTCCCTGTCCCCATGTCCCCCTGTCCCTCAGGCGCCGGGATCCTGGCGATGGCCAACGCGGGGCCGGACACGAATGGCAGCCAGTTCTTCCTGACACTGGGCCCTGCGCAGTGGCTGGATGGCAAGCACAGCATCTTCGGGCGCGTGTGCCAGGGCATGGGCGTGCTGGGCCGCCTGGCCATGGTGGAGACCAATGCCCAGGACCGGCCCCTGGATGATGTCAAGATCATCAAGGCCTATCCCTCGGGGTAGAGGGGGCTGCAGGACCCCCCCCCGCAAACTGTACAGCTTTGTTGTAATAAAAGAGGTTGGGTTTTGGGGGACTCCCCTGGAGTAGGGTGTTTAGTGGAGGCTGGAAGGGGGGAGGGGTCTCTGGCGTGGTTGGGACCCCTCCCCAAAAAGGGGGCTGGGTGGGCCCCTCACAGGGGTGTGGAGCTGCTGGGGGGGGCAGGGGGCCTAAATTTCCCCTCCCTCTGTGTTGTGTGTCCCCCCAAAGTGTCCTGGGATCCCTCAGGGTGTTCCCCCATCACCTGTGGGATCACTGGGCTTTGAGTGGAAAGGGGGGGAAAGCCCCCCTGCCAAAAAAAACCCCTGGGCTCCCCACGTGGCACTGGGGACCCCCAGAGCGGCACTGGGGTCCCTGTGCCAGCACACATTGGGTGCCCCCTCCCTGGCTCTGGGTGACCCCCCTCCAGCACTGGGTGTCACCCAAAGTTCTGGGTCTGGGTGTCCCCCCCCTCCAACTTTGGGTGTCCCCCTGGCTCGGGGTGTCTCCCTCCAGCTCTGGGTGTCCCCCTCAGCTCTAGGTGTCCCCCCCCCAGGTATAGGTGTCCCCTCCAGTTTTGGGTGTCCCCTTCCCCAGCTCTGGATGGCCTCCTGCTCTGAGTGTCCCCCCCAATACTGGGTGTCCCTCCTGAGCTCTGGGTGTCCCCCCCAACACTGGCTGTCCCCCCCTGGCTCTAGGTGAACCCCCTGGGTCTGGGTGTCCCACCGCAGCTCCCAGTGCAGGACCTGGGACAGTACTGGGAGGCACTGGGTGATCCTGGGGATGGTGTGGGATGGTACCGGGATCGACTGGGGGGACTGAGGCACCCTGGGTCTGCAGGCCATGGAGCTGGGGGGGCACTGAGAGGGGCTGGTTGAAGGAGAACTGGGGGCATTGGGGGAGGTTGGGGCTCTCCCTGGGGGGTGGGCTATACCAGAGGGGTCCCCACAGCACTGGCGGGAGGGCACTGGGAGGACTGGAGGGAGACTAGGGGCACCAGGAGCCCCTGGGGAGTACCAGGAGAGGGGGAGGGGGCAATACTGGAAGGTACTGGGAAGGGGGAGCCAGGTCTAGGGGGTGGTTTGGGGGTGTCTCGGCATCTGGAAGCAGCCCCGGGGGTGATGCAGGGTTTGGTACAGGTGGTCTGGGGGTAGCAGGGCTGGGGGTGATTGTGGGGGTGGTACCGGCGGTCTGGGGGGTACCAGCGGTCTGGGGGGCACCAGCAGTCTGGGGGTGATCCCAGGGGTCAGTACAGGCAGTCCAGGGGTACTGGCAGTCTAGGGGTGATCCCAAAGGCGGTACCAGAGTCTGGGGGTGGTCTGGGGGGCAGTACCGGTGTCCGGGGAGTACTAGGGGTCTGGGGATGATCCGGGGGTCCAGGGGGTATCGGGGCCTGGGGTGCTCCCAGGGCGGAATTGGCAGTCTGAGGAGGGCCTGGGGTCTGGGGGTGATCCCTCCCAAAATTCAGTACAGACAAAGATTCCTCCCAAACCAAAGGTGCTTGCACAGAAAGCTCTTGCTGTCCACATAGTTCCGAGAGTGGTGCACCAAATGCACACAAGAGATGGAGGGTCAGGCCTTTCTTTCCTGGGTGGAAGGGCAGTCATTCACTGGCAGGAGCGCCGCGCTGCAACGGGCCGTCCGAGGGCCAAACTTCAAGACGGACGAAGATTCCTCCCAGACCAAAGGTGCCCACCCAGAAAGCTCTCCTGTACACGTAGTGCCAAGAGCGGTGCACCAACAGCAGGTGAGAGACAGAGGGTCAGGGCTTTCTTTCCTGGCTGGGAGGGCAGTCATTTGCATGGAGGAGAGCCACGCTGAACTCGGCCATCCGAGGCCCAAAAGTGAATATGGACGAAGATTCCTCCCAGACCAAAGGTGCCTGCCCAGGGGCTGGGATTAAGGGTCTCCATCTGCCAAGCTGCCAGACCTCCAGCTGCCCTTTCAGATGGGTGGGCCAGGGCTCTCCCAGCCCCACCACTCGCCGGCAGCACTCTGGTAATTGCCACGTGTGCTCCCTGCGTGTGCGTGAGGGTCTTCATCCTGTTCCCTGCTCATCCCTCAGCACATTCCCTAGGGAATATGCTGTCCTTGCCACCGCTGGGGCTGGGATATCCAGCAGCCCTGCTGGAGCCACGTTCCTCTCTCGCACTGTGCATTTCCCTGGCAGAGAACGGCACAGCCAGAGACCCTGGGCTGCTGCCCAGCAGGGCTCCTCTCCCTTTCCTGCGGAGCTGGGAGAGAGGCATTCTTCCCAGGCAGATGAAGAAGCACAGGGGAGAAGCCACAGAGGTGGAGGAGACACGTGTTCCCCGAGGAAGCTGCAAGCAGCCCAGAGAGCTGAGGACAGCACGGGAAGATGTGAAAGGTGCAGCAGGGAAGAAGGCTACAGTTCCCAAAAGACCAGCAGTGGGTTTGCAGCAGAAGAGGCGATTGCAACTGGGGAGGGGAGGACTGCGCTGTGAGCTGACCGGGAACAGCCCGTGCCCATGAGTGAGGCCCCAGAGCCAGGCAATGCTCAGAATGCCATTGGCTGAGGGAGCCGCAGGGGCTGCTGCTTTGGGAAGGAGAAACCCAAAGAGAGCTGTTCAGGCACTGAAAGAACAGTTCATTTCTCTGCCCTCCTGCTTCCTTTGCTCCCCAAGAGAGTCGTTTCTGGCAGCTCTCTTCTCTCGGGACAGAGTGGTGATTTCTGACACTCTCAGCCAACAGGCAGGTTGGTCTCAGCATGAACTTCGGCTATGTCGTCCTCACTTTCTGCCTGGGCCACCTCCTCCCTATATCCCGGCTTTTCATCAATGCATCCTTCTTCTTCCTCCAAGAAAACACTCAACAGACTTTTCAGGCCCCGTGGGGAAATACCACAGAATACAGAAAAAATCGTTGCAAATCTCGTACTTGCTGTCTTGCATGTGCTCACTCCAGACGATCTTACTCCTGTAAGAAAACGAAGAGAGAAAGAAGAGAAAGTTCAGACCCCTTCTCTGTCTCTGCTCTCCACTTCAACCTCTCTCTCTATCACTCTCCCTCTTGTCTTGTCTTCCACATGCTGCCACCACAAGGCATCTCAGCTGTCTCTGCAGTCCCACATTTCTCCCTTTCTAAAGAAAATCAGCAGATCTTTTCAAAGTTGCCCCAGGCTTATCAAGCTCTCATCTCACTAACTTTAATAATGCGTCCCTTTCTGCCTCTAGGCTGCCTCTGGCACGACTTCCAGTTTTCCCCAAGCTGGCAACATATTCAGGGCTCCCTGTTTGCAGGATCAGCATTGTTTGTTCTCAGGGAGTGAGGAACTCAGGGATTGAAGAACCCTCATAATTTACGGAGGTGACAGAGATGGGAAAGAGAATGAACTTTTTGGCTGTGCCTCTGAGTGCCCCTCAACCTGCTGCAGATGTGCTGGTTCCAGCATATCCAGTTCAGGTGTGACAGGCTGTTCCCTGGTCCTCTGAGCAAGAGGAGCAGGAGGAGGGACACAGCAGAGCTCACTTATGGAGACTGTATCTCCATAAAGTCCAAAGCAGGTGGGAGATGCCATGCCAGGTCTGAGCTTTCTCTGGGGAGAAGTGCTTCTCCCATGCACTGCCTCGCCGTAGCACTGGTGCCACAGCCCCCGACAAAAACCCCCATGGTCTTTTTCCCCAGCAGAAGTGCTTCTGCTGCCAGCAGGGATGCTCTTCAGGACAGGCCAGGAGAGGCGAAGCCCAGGGTGCTGAGCCCGGAGGGATGTTCTTCGTCTCGTGCCCCTCGACCATTGTCACAAGCGCATGCCCTGGAGGACAATTTAGGAGTCTCCACGTGCCAACAGAGAAGAGATGTGAGGGAAGAGACGGTGGCAGTGAAAGGAGCTCATGGCCTGTCAATCTTGAGCTCCCTGATACCAACCCGCACCCCTGCCATCCAGCCTGGCCCCGCCGCCTCCGTGGTGAAGGTAGGGAGGGAGAGGAAGGCAGAGGAGGGATAGGAGGTGGAGAGGAGGCGGCCTGCCCAGAGCAGAGAGCCGGGGCAGGCAGAATGGGACGCCGGGCAGCGGATCGGCGGCTGCGGTGCTGGTGGGGAGCGCGGCTGGTGGCGCTGGCCGCGGTTCTGCTCGGTGCGCAGAGCTGGCAGCCGGGGACCGTGGGCCTGGGGCAGCGGCTGGCGTGACTGTGCAGGTCCCTCGAGGCTGCCATCCTGCCTGGCAGGTTCTTCGCAGAGCTCTGCCCCTGAACTAGTCTCCTGTCCATCCCTCTCTCTGCTCCATAAAGCATTCCCTCGAACGCTCATCGCTCTTTTATTTGTCAGCCGTTCCTGTTTCTTTGCTTTACTCTCTGTCCTTCAGAGAACTCCTGCAGTCCGTCCTTCCTCTTTCCTACCTTTCTTCCTCTCTTTGCTTTGCTTAGTCCCGCAGCTTGCCATTCTTCAGTGACTCCACCAATCCATCTCTCTTTCCCTCACTCATCTCTCCAGCAAATACTAATGGACACTTCCACTACTGCACACCTTGACATCCTCTTAAAATTCTTCTCCGTATGGTCCTGACTGCTTCTGTGCCCTTTGTTCTGGGAAACAACCTCCAGTGCAAAAAGCACTTCTGACGGCTTTTCTTCTTTATCTCCCTGCCAGTGTCTGCAGGCAGAGCGCAGGGTGCAGGAGTACCCATTAGGAGAGACCACTGAGGGCAGTGAAATCACCATCAAGTGCTCACACGCCAACATACAGATTGGTGATTTTATCCATTTCTACCGGCAGCTCCCGGGCCACACCCAGAGCACCTGGCACGCGCTGCTAAAGGGTCCAGAGAGCTGTGGGCGCCAGCGGGGCGGCTGTCGGTGTCGGGAGATCATCGTTGGACCGTCCTCTGGCTCTCTGGGCCCCGTCATGGGGACGTGGCTCTGTATTCCTGCGCCCTGGCGGACACGGACTCATTGACACGGACGTCTTTGGAGCTTTCAGGGGATTTTCTTAGAAATACACCACTCAGTTAATTGGTTCTACAGTGGAGGAAAGTAGTGCCCCTCTGCAAAAAGGGCATTTCAGTCCTACAAAGAGCACAGGCTTGTGAAAATGCCAAAGTGCAAAGTGACGTACACAGCACAGGGCAGCGCAAATCTGGGCATACTGAAGTCAGCTGCAATATGTGTCCTTAACTTCTCCTGAGCAATCGTGTCCTGGATAGTCTGATCCACTCCAGGCAGACACACTCAGACACACTCGCACACACTCAGACACACACAAACTCCCACACACTCAGACACACTTGAACACACTCAGACACACTCAGACACACTCGCACACACTCAGACACACTAAGACTCACTCAGACACTCTCGCACACACTCAAGCACATTCAGAGACATCTGCAAACACTCAGACACCCTCAGGCACATAAATACAGACACGCTGAGGCAAACTCAGACACATGTGCACACACAGACACATTCTCACACACTCAGACACGAACACACTCAAACACACTCAGACCCATAAATACATGCTCAGGCACGCTCAGGCACACACAGAAACACTCGCACACACCCAGACACACTCAGACTTACTGGCACACACTTAGACACACTCATACACGCTCACATGCACTAAGGCACACTCTCACACACTCAGACACACTCGCACCCACCCAGACACACACAGACACATTCGCACACATTCAGACACACACTCACATACTCCGACACACTCAGATACACTCGCACACACTCCGACACACTCACACACGCTCAGACGCGCTCAGACACACTCAGACACAGTGGCACACACTCAGACACACTCAGAAATGCTCAGATACATGCACACATGCTCAGACACACTCATACACAACTGCAAACACTCAGACACACTCAGACACACCTGCAAACACTGAGAAACAATCAGAACCATAAATACATGCTCAGGCATGCTCAGGCACACACAGAAACACTTGCACCCACCTAAACACACTCACATACACTCGGACACACTCAGACACACTCAGATACACTCGGACACGCTCAGACATGAACACACTCCGACACAATCAGACACGCTCCCACACACTCAGACACACTTGAACACACTCCAACAGACTCAGACACACTCGCACACACTCAGACACACTCACACAGACCCACATACACTCAGACACACTCACACAGACCCACATACACTCAGACACACTCAAACATGCTCACACACACTCAGACACAATAAGACAGGCTCAGATACACTCAGACATCTCAGACAAACTCACGAAAAACTGCAAACACTCAGACACACTCAGACCCATAAATACATACTCAGGCACACTCAGATACACTCACACATGCTCAGACACACCTGCAAACACTGAGAAACAATCAGACCCATAAATACATGCTCAGGCACACTCAGGCACACTGAGACACACTCGCACACACCCAGATACACTCGCACACACCCAGACACACTCAGACACACCCAGACACACTCAGACACACTCAGGCACACTCAGACACTCTCAAACACACTCCCACACACTCAGACACACCCAGACACACTCAGACACACTCAGGCACACTCAGACACTCTCAAACACACTCCCACACACTCAGACACACTTGAACATACTCAGACACACTTGCACACACCCAGACACATTCGCACACACTCAGATACGCTCTGATACACTCAGACACACTGAGGCACACAACCAGACACACTTTCACACAGACACACTTAGACACACTCAGACACACTCAGATACACTCAGAGATGCTCAGACGCACTTGAACACACTCCGACACAATCAGACACACTCACACACACTCAGACACACTTGAACATACTCCGACACACTAAGACACACTCGCACGCACAAACACACACTCTCAGAAAAACTCAGACACACTCATACACACTCAAGCACACTCAGACGCACCCGCAAACACTCGGACACACTCAGACACACCTGCAAACACTCAGACACACTCAGACACATAAATAAATCCTCAGACGCTCTGCGGCACACTCAGACACACTTGCACACACACAGACACATTCTCACACACAGACACGCTCAAACACACTCAGGCACACTCTCACACACTCACACACTCGCGCACACTCAGACACACTTGCACACACTAAGACACAGAGACACACTCATACACACTCAAGCACACTCAGACGCACCCGCACACACTCCAACACACTCAGACACATAAAGACATGCTCAGACACACTCTGGCACGCTCAGACACAGACACTCTGGCACGCTCACACGCACTCAGACACACTCGCACACACCCAGACACACCCAGACACATTTGCACACATTCAGACACACACACACACTCCGACGCTCTCAGATACACTCGCAAACACTCCGACACACACATGCTCAGACGCGCTCAGACACACTCAGAAATGCTCACATACACGCACACATGCTCAGGCACACTCATACACAACTGCAAACACTCAGACACTCTCAGGGACATAAAGACATGCTCAGACACACTCGCGCACACACAGACACACACTCAGACATGCTCATATACACTCAGCACACTCGCACACACTCAGACACACTAAGACTCACTCAGACACTCTCGCACACACTCAAGCACATTCAGAGACATCTGCAAACACTCAGACACCCTCAGGCACATAAATACATGCTCAGACACACTGAGGCAAACTCAGACACATGTGCACACACAGACACATTCTCACACACTCAGACACACTTGAACACACTCCGACACACTCAGACACTTAAAGACATGCTCAGGCACACTCAGGCACGCTCAGGCACACACAGAAAGACTCACACACACCCAGACACACTCAGATACACTCAGACACGCTCAGACAGGCTCAGATACACTCGTGCACACCCAGACACACTCAGACACATTCTAACACACTGAGACATGCTCTCACACACCCAGACACACTCCGACACAATAGCAAACACGCAGAGAATCTCAAACACACTTGCAACACTCATAGACACTTGAACACACTCACACACACTTGCCCACACTCCGACACGCTCACACAGGCTCAGATGCACTCTGACATTCTCAGACACACTGGCACACACTCAGACACATTCAGAGACACCCAGATACACTCACACATGCTCAGACACACTCAGACAAAACTGCAAACACTCAGACACACCTGCGAACACTGAGAACCAAACACACCCATAAATACATGCTCAGGCACACTCAGGCACACTGAGACACAATCGCACACACCCAGACACACTCACACACACTCAAACAAAGCCAGACACACTCCGACACACTCAGACACACTTAGACACACTCGCACACACCCAGACACATTCGCTCACTATCAGATACGCTCAGACACACTTGAACACACTCGCACACAGCCAGACACACTTAAACACACCCAGACACACTCAAGCACAGTCCCACACACCCACACACTCAGACACACTCAGGCACACTCAGACACGCTCAGACACACTCGAACACACTCAGGCACACTCAGAAACACTCAGATACGCTCAGATACACTCAGACACACTCCCACACATCCAGACACACTCAGAAACATTCGCACACATTCAGACACACTCACACACACCCAGACACATTCGCATACTCTCAGACACACTCAGGCACACTCTCACAAAGCCAGACACACTTAGACACACTCAGACACACTCAGGCACACCCAGACACACTCAGACACACTTAGACACACTCAGACACACTCAGGCACACCCAGACACACTCACACACACTCAGACACACTTAGACACACTCGCACACACCCAAACACATTCGCTCACACTCAGATACACTCAGACATGCGCAGACACACTCAGGCACACTGAGAGATGCTCACACACTTAGACACAATCAGATACACTCTGACACACTCAGAAACAATCAGGCACACCCAGACACCCTCAGACACACTCGCACACACTCACACACGCTCAGACACAATCAGGCACACTCAGACACCCTCAGAAACACTCAGACACACTGACAAACGCTCAGACACAACTGCAAACACATTCGCACACTCAGACACACTCAGGCACACTCGCACACACCCAGACACATTCGCTCACACTCAGATATGCTCAGACACGCTCAGACACACTCGCACACACCCAGACACATTCGCTCACTCTCAGATACGCTCAGACACACTCAGGCACACTCAGACACACTCGTGCACACCCAGACAAACTCAGGCACACACAGACACATTCTCACACACTCAGACACACTCAAACACACTCGCACACATTCAGACACCTCAGGCACACTCAGACACACTCGTGCACACCCAGACAAACTCAGACAAACTCAGACACACTCAGACACACTCACACACACTCAGACACTCTCAGGCACACTCAGACACACTCAGGCACACCCAGACACACTCAGACACACTTAGACACACTCAGACACACTCAGGCACACCCAGACACACTCACACACACTCAGACACACTTAGACACACTCGCACACACCCAAACACATTCGCTCACACTCAGATACACTCAGACATGCGCAGACACACTCAGGCACACTGAGAGATGCTCACACACTTAGACACAATCAGATACACTCTGACACACTCAGAAACAATCAGGCACACCCAGACACACTCAGACACACTCGCACACACTCACACACACTCAGACACAATCAGGCACACTCAGACACCCTCAGAAACACTCAGACACACTGACAAACGCTCAGACACAACTGCAAACACATTCGCACACTCAGACACACTCAGGCACACTCGCACACACCCAGACACATTCGCTCACACTCAGATACGTTCAGACACACTCAGGCACACAGCCAGACACACTTAAACACACTCAGACACACTCAGGCAAATTCTCACACACCCAAATGCACTCAGACAAACTCGCACACAGTCAAGCACACTCAGATGCACCTGCACACACTCAAACACACTGAGACACACCTGGAAACACTCAGACACACGCAGACACATAAATACATGCTCAGACAAACTCAGGCCTAATCAGACAAACTCAGGCACACACAGACACACTCGCACACACTCAGACACCTCAGGCACACTCCCACACACCTAAACACACTCAGATACACTCAGACACGCTCAGACACGCTCAGACACACTCAGGCACACTCAGGCACACACGCACACGCACACACTCAGACACACTCAGACACACTTGAACACACTCAGGCACACTCAGGCACCCCCGCACACACGCACACACTCTGACGCACTCACACTCAGACACACTCAAACACACTCGCACACATTCAGACACCTCAGGCACACTGAGACACACTCATGCACACCCAGACAAACTCAGACACTCTCAGGCACACTGAGACACACTCAGGCACACTCACACACACTCACATACACAAAGACACACTCAGGCACACCCAGACACACTAAGACACACTCAGACACACTCACACACACTCAGGCACACTCATACACACTCATGCACACTCAGACACAACACACTCACACACACTCAGACACACTCACACACAGCCACACACACTTGAACACACTCAGACACACTCAAGCACACTCCCACACACCTAAACACACTTAGATACACTCAGACACGCTCAGACACGCTCAGACACACTCAGGCACACTCAGGCACACCCGCACACGCACACACTCAGACACACTTGAACACACTCAGGCACACTCAGGCACACCCGCACACACGCACACACTCTGACGCACTCACACTCAGACACACTCAAACACACTCGCACACATTCAGACACCTCAGGCACACTGAGACACACTCGTGCACACCCAGACAAACTCAGACACTCTCAGGCACACTGAGACACACTCAGGCACACTCACACACACTCACACACACAAAGACACACTCAGGCACACCCAGACACTTTCAGACACACTCACACACACTCACACACACTCAGGCACACTCGCACACACCCAGACACAGTCACTCACACTCAGATACGCTCAGACACACTCAGACACTCCTACAGCCAGACACACTTAAACACACTCAGACACATTCAGGCACACTCCCACACACCCAGATACACTCAGACACACTCAGGCACACTCAGGCACATTCAGACACAGTCGTGCACACTCAGACACACTCAGGCACTCTCTCACACACTCAGACACACTTAGGCACACTCGCACACACCCAGACACATTCGCTCACTCTCAGATACGCTCAGACACACTCAGACACACTCGCACACAGCCAGACACACTTAAACACACTTAAACACACTCAGGCACACTCAGACACACTCGTGCACACCCAGACAAACTCAGGCACACTCAGACACACTCAAACATACTCACAAACACTCAGACACACTCAGACACACTTGAACACACTCCGACACACTCAGACACTCACACACTCAGGCACACTCCCACACAGTCAAGCACACTCAGATGCACCTGCACACACTCAAACACACTGAGACACACGTGGAAACACTCAGACACACTCAGACACATAAATACATGCTCAGATAAACTCAGGCCTAATCAGACAAACTCAGGCACACCCAGACACACTAAGACACACTCAGACACACTCGCACACACTCAGGCACACTCATACACACTCATGCACACTCAGACACAACACACTCAGACACACTCAGACACACTCAGACACACTCAGGCACACTCAGATACACTCAGACACACTCAGACACACTTGAACACACTCAGACAAACTTAGGCACACTCGCACACACCCAGACACATTTGCTCACTCTCAGATATGCTCAGACACACTGAGACTCACTCACACACAGGCACACTCAGACACACTCGACACACTCAGACATAGTCACACACAATCACACACACTCAGACACTCTCAGGCACACCCAGACAAACTTGCACACACTCAGACACACTCGGACACACTCACACACACTCACACACTCACACACACTCAGACACTCTCAGACACACTCACACACACTCAGGCACACTCGCACACACCCAGACACATTCGCTCACACTCAGATACGTTCAGACACACTCAGGCACACAGCCAGACACACTTAAACACACTCAGACACACTCAGGCAAATTCTCACACACCCAAATGCACTCAGACAAACTCGCACACAGTCAAGCACACTCAGATGCACCTGCACACACTCAAACACACTGAGACACACCTGGAAACACTCAGACACACGCAGACACATAAATACATGCTCAGACAAACTCAGGCCTAATCAGTCAAACTCAGGCACACACAGACACACTCGCACACACTCAGACACCTCAGGCACACTCCCACACACCTAAACACACTCAGATACACTCAGACACGCTCAGACACGCTCAGACACACTCAGGCACACTCAGGCACACCCGCACATGCACACACTCAGACACACTCAGACACACTTGGACACACTCAGGCACACTCAGGCACACCCGCACACACGCACACACTCTGACGCACTCACACTCAGACACACTCAAACACACTCGCACACATTCAGACACCTCAGGCACACTAAGACACACTCGTGCACACCCAGACAAACTCAGACACTCTCAGGCACACTGAGACACACTCAGGCACACTCACACACACTCACACACACAAAGACACACTCAGGCACACCCAGAAACACTAAGACACACTCAGACACACTCACACACACTCAGGCACACTCATACACACTCATGCACACTCAGACACAACACACTCACACACACTCAGACACACTCACACACAGCCACACACACTTGAACACACTCAGACACACTCAAGCACACTCCCACACACCTAAACACACTTAGATACACTCAGACACGCTCAGACACGCTCAGACACACTCAGGCACACTCAGGCACACCCGCACACGCACACACTCAGACACACTCAGACACACTTGAACACACTCAGGCACACTCAGGCACACCCGCACACACGCACACACTCTGACGCACTCACACTCAGACACACTCAAACACACTCGCACACATTCAGACACCTCAGGCACACTGAGACACACTCGTGCACACCCAGACAAACTCAGACACTCTCAGGCACACTGAGACACACTCAGGCACACTCACACACACTCACACACACAAAGACACACTCAGGCACACCCAGACACTTTCAGACACACTCACACACACTCAGGCACACTCGCACACACCCAGACACATTTGCTCACACTCAGATACGCTCAGACACACTCAGACACTCCTACAGCCAGACACACTTAAACACACTCAGACACATTCAGGCACACTCCCACACACCCAGATACACTCAGACACACTCAGGCACATTCAGACACACTCGTGCACCCTCAGACACACTCAGACACACTCACACACACTCACACACACTCGCACACACTCAGACACACTCAGGCACTCTCTCACACACTCAGACACACTTAGGCACACTCGCACACACCCAGACACATTCGCTCACTCTCAGATACGCTCAGACACACTCAGGCACACTCAGACACACTCGTGCACACCCAGACAAACTCAGGCACACACAGACACATTCTCACACACTCAGACACACTCAAACACACTCGCACACATTCAGACACCTCGGGCACACTCAGACACACTCGTGCACACCCAGACAAACTCAAACTCAGACACACTCAGACACACTCACACACACTCAGACACTCTCAGGCACACTCAGACACTCTCACACACACTCACACACATTCGCACACACTCAGACACACTCAAACACACTCAGGCACACTCACACACACTCCCACACACCCAGATACACTCAGACACAGTCAGACACACTCGTGCAAACCCAGATACACTCAGAAACACTCACACACACTCACACTCTCACACACACTCACACACACTCACACACTCAGACACACTCGCACGCACTCAGACACTCTCAAACACTCTCTCACACACTCAGACACACTCAGACACACTTGAACACACTCAGGCACACTCAGGCACACCCGCACACACGCACACACTCTGACACACTCACACTCAGACACACTCAAACACACTCGCACACATTCAGACACCTCAGGCACACTGAGACACACTCATGCACACCCAGACAAACTCAGACACACTCAGACACACTCAAACACACTCACGCACACTCAGACACTCTCAGGCACACCGAGACACACTCAGGCACACTCACACACACTCACACACACAAAGACACACTCAGGCACACCCAGACACTTTCAGACACACTCACACACACTCACACACACTCAGGCACACTCGCACACACCCAGACACAGTCACTCACACTCAGATACGCTCAGACACACTCAGACACTCCTACAGCCAGACACACTTAAACACACTCAGACACATTCAGGCACACTCCCACACACCCAGATACACTCAGACACACTCAGGCACACTCAGGCACATTCAGACACAGTCGTGCACACTCAGACACACTCAGGCACTCTCTCACACACTCAGACACACTTAGGCACACTCGCACACACCCAGACACATTCGCTCACTCTCAGATACGCTCAGACACACTCAGACACACTCGCACACAGCCAGACACACTTAAACACACTTAAACACACTCAGGCACACTCAGACACACTCGTGCACACCCAGACAAACTCAGGCACACTCAGACACACTCAAACATACTCACAAACACTCAGACACACTCAGACACACTTGAACACACTCCGACACACTCAGACACTCACACACTCAGGCACACTCCCACACAGTCAAGCACACTCAGATGCACCTGCACACACTCAAACACACTGAGACACACGTGGAAACACTCAGACACACTCAGACACATAAATACATGCTCAGATAAACTCAGGCCTAATCAGACAAACTCAGGCACACCCAGACACACTAAGACACACTCAGACACACTCGCACACACTCAGGCACACTCATACACACTCATGCACACTCAGACACAACACACTCAGACACACTCAGACACACTCAGACACACTCAGGCACACTCAGATACACTCAGACACACTCAGACACACTTGAACACACTCAGACAAACTTAGGCACACTCGCACACACCCAGACACATTTGCTCACTCTCAGATATGCTCAGACACACTGAGACTCACTCACACACAGGCACACTCAGACACACTCGACACACTCAGACATAGTCACACACAATCACACACACTCAGACACTCTCAGGCACACCCAGACAAACTTGCACACACTCAGACACACTCGGACACACTCACACACACTCACACACTCACACACACTCAGACACTCTCAGACACACTCACACACACTCAGGCACACTCGCACACACCCAGACACATTCGCTCACACTCAGATACGTTCAGACACACTCAGGCACACAGCCAGACACACTTAAACACACTCAGACACACTCAGGCAAATTCTCACACACCCAAATGCACTCAGACAAACTCGCACACAGTCAAGCACACTCAGATGCACCTGCACACACTCAAACACACTGAGACACACCTGGAAACACTCAGACACACGCAGACACATAAATACATGCTCAGACAAACTCAGGCCTAATCAGTCAAACTCAGGCACACACAGACACACTCGCACACACTCAGACACCTCAGGCACACTCCCACACACCTAAACACACTCAGATACACTCAGACACGCTCAGACACGCTCAGACACACTCAGGCACACTCAGGCACACCCGCACATGCACACACTCAGACACACTCAGACACACTTGGACACACTCAGGCACACTCAGGCACACCCGCACACACGCACACACTCTGACGCACTCACACTCAGACACACTCAAACACACTCGCACACATTCAGACACCTCAGGCACACTAAGACACACTCGTGCACACCCAGACAAACTCAGACACTCTCAGGCACACTGAGACACACTCAGGCACACTCACACACACTCACACACACAAAGACACACTCAGGCACACCCAGAAACACTAAGACACACTCAGACACACTCACACACACTCAGGCACACTCATACACACTCATGCACACTCAGACACAACACACTCACACACACTCAGACACACTCACACACAGCCACACACACTTGAACACACTCAGACACACTCAAGCACACTCCCACACACCTAAACACACTTAGATACACTCAGACACGCTCAGACACGCTCAGACACACTCAGGCACACTCAGGCACACCCGCACACGCACACACTCAGACACACTCAGACACACTTGAACACACTCAGGCACACTCAGGCACACCCGCACACACGCACACACTCTGACGCACTCACACTCAGACACACTCAAACACACTCGCACACATTCAGACACCTCAGGCACACTGAGACACACTCGTGCACACCCAGACAAACTCAGACACTCTCAGGCACACTGAGACACACTCAGGCACACTCACACACACTCACACACACAAAGACACACTCAGGCACACCCAGACACTTTCAGACACACTCACACACACTCAGGCACACTCGCACACACCCAGACACATTTGCTCACACTCAGATACGCTCAGACACACTCAGACACTCCTACAGCCAGACACACTTAAACACACTCAGACACATTCAGGCACACTCCCACACACCCAGATACACTCAGACACACTCAGGCACATTCAGACACACTCGTGCACCCTCAGACACACTCAGACACACTCACACACACTCACACACACTCGCACACACTCAGACACACTCAGGCACTCTCTCACACACTCAGACACACTTAGGCACACTCGCACACACCCAGACACATTCGCTCACTCTCAGATACGCTCAGACACACTCAGGCACACTCAGACACACTCGTGCACACCCAGACAAACTCAGGCACACACAGACACATTCTCACACACTCAGACACACTCAAACACACTCGCACACATTCAGACACCTCGGGCACACTCAGACACACTCATGCACACCCAGACAAACTCAAACTCAGACACACTCAGACACACTCACACACACTCAGACACTCTCAGGCACACTCAGACACTCTCACACACACTCACACACATTCGCACACACTCAGACACACTCAAACACACTCAGGCACACTCACACACACTCCCACACACCCAGATACACTCAGACACAGTCAGACACACTCGTGCAAACCCAGATACACTCAGAAACACTCACACACACTCACACTTTCACACACACTCACACACACTCACACACTCAGACACACTCGCACGCACTCAGACACTCTCAAACACTCTCTCACACACTCAGACACACTCAGACACACTTGAACACACTCAGGCACACTCAGGCACACCCGCACACACGCACACACTCTGACACACTCACACTCAGACACACTCAAACACACTCGCACACATTCAGACACCTCAGGCACACTGAGACACACTCGTGCACACCCAGACAAACTCAGACACACTCAGACACACTCAAACACACTCAGACACACTCAGACACTCTCAGGCACACCGAGACACACTCAGGCACACTCACACACACTCACACACACAAAGACACACTCAGGCACACCCAGACACTTTCAGACACACTCACACACACTCACACACACTCAGGCACACTCGCACACACCCAGACACAGTCACTCACACTCAGATACGCTCAGACACACTCAGACACTCCTACAGCCAGACACACTTAAACACACTCAGACACATTCAGGCACACTCCCACACACCCAGATACACTCAGACACACTCAGACACTCCTACAGCCAGACACACTTAAACACACTCAGACACATTCAGGCACACTCCCACACACCCAGATACACTCAGACACACTCAGGCACATTCAGACACACTCGTGCACCCTCAGACACACTCAGACACACTCAGGCACACTCACACACACTCGCACACACAAAGACACACTCAGGCACACCCAGACACACTCACACACACTCAGACACACTTAGACACACTCGCACACACCCAAACACATTCGCTCACACTCAGATACACTCAGACATGCGCAGACACACTCAGGCACACTGAGAGATGCTCACACACTTAGACACAATCAGATACACTCTGACACACTCAGAAACAATCAGGCACACCCAGACACACTCAGACACACTCGCACACACTCACACACACTCAGACACAATCAGGCACACTCAGACACCCTCAGAAACACTCAGACACACTGACAAACGCTCAGACACAACTGCAAACACATTCGCACACTCAGACACACTCAGGCACACTCGCACACACCCAGACACATTCGCTCACACTCAGATATGCTCAGACACGCTCAGACACACTCGCACACACCCAGACACATTCGCTCACTCTCAGATACGCTCAGACACACTCAGGCACACTCAGACACACTCGTGCACACCCAGACAAACTCAGGCACACACAGACACATTCTCACACACTCAGACACACTCAAACACACTCGCACACATTCAGACACCTCAGGCACACTCAGACACACTCGTGCACACCCAGACAAACTCAGACAAACTCAGACACACTCAGACACACTCACACACACTCAGACACTCTCAGGCACACTCAGACACACTCAGGCACACCCAGACACACTCAGACACACTTAGACACACTCAGACACACTCAGGCACACCCAGACACACTCACACACACTCAGACACACTTAGACACACTCGCACACACCCAAACACATTCGCTCACACTCAGATACACTCAGACATGCGCAGACACACTCAGGCACACTGAGAGATGCTCACACACTTAGACACAATCAGATACACTCTGACACACTCAGAAACAATCAGGCACACCCAGACACACTCAGACACACTCGCACACACTCACACACACTCAGACACAATCAGGCACACTCAGACACCCTCAGAAACACTCAGACACACTGACAAACGCTCAGACACAACTGCAAACACATTCGCACACTCAGACACACTCAGGCACACTCGCACACACCCAGACACATTCGCTCACACTCAGATACGTTCAGACACACTCAGGCACACAGCCAGACACACTTAAACACACTCAGACACACTCAGGCAAATTCTCACACACCCAAATGCACTCAGACAAACTCGCACACAGTCAAGCACACTCAGATGCACCTGCACACACTCAAACACACTGAGACACACCTGGAAACACTCAGACACACGCAGACACATAAATACATGCTCAGACAAACTCAGGCCTAATCAGACAAACTCAGGCACACACAGACACACTCGCACACACTCAGACACCTCAGGCACACTCCCACACACCTAAACACACTCAGATACACTCAGACACGCTCAGACACGCTCAGACACACTCAGGCACACTCAGGCACACCCGCACACGCACACACTCAGACACACTCAGACACACTTGAACACACTCAGGCACACTCAGGCACCCCCGCACACACGCACACACTCTGACGCACTCACACTCAGACACACTCAAACACACTCGCACACATTCAGACACCTCAGGCACACTGAGACACACTCATGCACACCCAGACAAACTCAGACACTCTCAGGCACACTGAGACACACTCAGGCACACTCACACACACTCACATACACAAAGACACACTCAGGCACACCCAGACACACTAAGACACACTCAGACACACTCACACACACTCAGGCACACTCATACACACTCATGCACACTCAGACACAACACACTCACACACACTCAGACACACTCACACACAGCCACACACACTTGAACACACTCAGACACACTCAAGCACACTCCCACACACCTAAACACACTTAGATACACTCAGACACGCTCAGACACGCTCAGACACACTCAGGCACACTCAGGCACACCCGCACACGCACACACTCAGACACACTTGAACACACTCAGGCACACTCAGGCACACCCGCACACACGCACACACTCTGACGCACTCACACTCAGACACACTCAAACACACTCGCACACATTCAGACACCTCAGGCACACTGAGACACACTCGTGCACACCCAGTCAAACTCAGACACTCTCAGGCACACTGAGACACACTCAGGCACACTCACACACACTCACACACACAAAGACACACTCAGGCACACCCAGACACTTTCAGACACACTCACACACACTCAGGCACACTCGCACACACCCAGACACATTTGCTCACACTCAGATACGCTCAGACACACTCAGACACTCCTACAGCCAGACACACTTAAACACACTCAGACACATTCAGGCACACTCCCACACACCCAGATACACTCAGACACACTCAGGCACATTCAGACACACTCGTGCACCCTCAGACACACTCAGACACACTCACACACACTCACACACACTCGCACACACTCAGACACACTCAGGCACTCTCTCACACACTCAGACACACTTAGGCACACTCGCACACACCCAGACACATTCGCTCACTCTCAGATACGCTCAGACACACTCAGGCACACTCAGACACACTCGTGCACACCCAGACAAACTCAGGCACACACAGACACATTCTCACACACTCAGACACACTCAAACACACTCGCACACATTCAGACACCTC
Source organism: Pseudopipra pipra (assembly GCF_036250125.1). NCBI lineage: Eukaryota > Metazoa > Chordata > Aves > Passeriformes > Pipridae > Pseudopipra > Pseudopipra pipra. The sequence goes on along the minus strand of NW_026990649.1, from coordinate 43,734 downwards.
AAGCACACTCAGACACACTCGTGCACACCCAGACAAACTCAAACTCAGACACACTCAGACACACTCACACACACTCAGACACTCTCAGGCACACTCAGACACTCTCACACACACTCACACACATTCGCACACACTCAGACACACTCAAACACACTCAGGCACACTCCCACACACTCCCACACACCCAGATACACTCAGACACAGTCAGACACACTCGTGCAAACCCAGATACACTCAGAAACACTCACACACACTCACACTCTCACACACACTCACACACACTCACACACTCAGACACACTCGCACGCACTCAGACACTCTCAAACACTCTCTCACACACTCAGACACACTCAGACACACTTGAACACACTCAGGCACACTCAGGCACACCCGCACACACGCACACACTCTGACACACTCACACTCAGACACACTCAAACACACTCGCACACATTCAGACACCTCAGGCACACTGAGACACACTCATGCACACCCAGACAAACTCAGACACACTCAGACACACTCAAACACACTCACGCAAACTCAGACACTCTCAGGCACACCGAGACACACTCAGGCACACTCACACACACTCACACACACAAAGACACACTCAGGCACACCCAGACACTTTCAGACACACTCACACACACTCACACACACTCAGGCACACTCGCACACACCCAGACACAGTCACTCACACTCAGATACGCTCAGACACACTCAGACCCTCCTACAGCCAGACACACTTAAACACACTCAGACACATTCAGGCACACTCCCACACACCCAGATACACTCAGACACACTCAGGCACACTCAGGCACATTCAGACACAGTCGTGCACACTCAGACACACTCAGGCACTCTCTCACACACTCAGACACACTTAGGCACACTCGCACACACCCAGACACATTCGCTCACTCTCAGATACGCTCAGACACACTCAGACACACTCGCACACAGCCAGACACACTTAAACACACTTAAACACACTCAGGCACACTCAGACACACTCGTGCACACCCAGACAAACTCAGGCACACTCAGACACACTCAAACATACTCACAAACACTCAGACACACTCAGACACACTTGAACACACTCCGACACACTCAGACACTCACACACTCAGGCACACTCCCACACAGTCAAGCACACTCAGATGCACCTGCACACACTCAAACACACTGAGACACACGTGGAAACACTCAGACACACTCAGACACATAAATACATGCTCAGATAAACTCAGGCCTAATCAGACAAACTCAGGCACACCCAGACACACTAAGACACACTCAGACACACTCGCACACACTCAGGCACACTCATACACACTCATGCACACTCAGACACAACACACTCAGACACACTCAGACACACTCAGACACACTCAGGCACACTCAGATACACTCAGACACACTCAGACACACTTGAACACACTCAGACAAACTTAGGCACACTCGCACACACCCAGACACATTTGCTCACTCTCAGATATGCTCAGACACACTGAGACTCACTCACACACAGGCACACTCAGACACACTCGACACACTCAGACATAGTCACACACAATCACACACACTCAGACACTCTCAGGCACACCCAGACAAACTTGCACACACTCAGACACACTCGGACACACTCACACACACTCACACACTCACACACACTCAGACACTCTCAGACACACTCACACACACTCAGGCACACTCGCACACACCCAGACACATTCGCTCACACTCAGATACGTTCAGACACACTCAGGCACACAGCCAGACACACTTAAACACACTCAGACACACTCAGGCAAATTCTCACACACCCAAATGCACTCAGACAAACTCGCACACAGTCAAGCACACTCAGATGCACCTGCACACACTCAAACACACTGAGACACACCTGGAAACACTCAGACACACGCAGACACATAAATACATGCTCAGACAAACTCAGGCCTAATCAGTCAAACTCAGGCACACACAGACACACTCGCACACACTCAGACACCTCAGGCACACTCCCACACACCTAAACACACTCAGATACACTCAGACACGCTCAGACACGCTCAGACACACTCAGGCACACTCAGGCACACCCGCACACGCACACACTCAGACACACTCAGACACACTTGGACACACTCAGGCACACTCAGGCACACCCGCACACACGCACACACTCTGACGCACTCACACTCAGACACACTCAAACACACTCGCACACATTCAGACACCTCAGGCACACTGAGACACACTCGTGCACACCCAGACAAACTCAGACACTCTCAGGCACACTGAGACACACTCAGGCACACTCACACACACTCACACACACAAAGACACACTCAGGCACACCCAGACACTTTCAGACACACTCACACACACTCAGGCACACTCGCACACACCCAGACACATTTGCTCACACTCAGATACGCTCAGACACACTCAGACACTCCTACAGCCAGACACACTTAAACACACTCAGACACATTCAGGCACACTCCCACACACCCAGATACACTCAGACACACTCAGGCACATTCAGACACACTCGTGCACCCTCAGACACACTCAGACACACTCACACACACTCACACACACTCGCACACACTCAGACACACTCAGGCACTCTCTCACACACTCAGACACACTTAGGCACACTCGCACACACCCAGACACATTCGCTCACTCTCAGATACGCTCAGACACACTCAGGCACACTCAGACACACTCGTGCACACCCAGACAAACTCAGGCACACACAGACACATTCTCACACACTCAGACACACTCAAACACACTCGCACACATTCAGACACCTCGGGCACACTCAGACACACTCGTGCACACCCAGACAAACTCAAACTCAGACACACTCAGACACACTCACACACACTCAGACACTCTCAGGCACACTCAGACACTCTCACACACACTCACACACATTCGCACACACTCAGACACACTCAAACACACTCAGGCACACTCACACACACTCCCACACACCCAGATACACTCAGACACAGTCAGACACACTCGTGCAAACCCAGATACACTCAGAAACACTCACACACACTCACACTTTCACACACACTCACACACACTCACACACTCAGACACACTCGCACGCACTCAGACACTCTCAAACACTCTCTCACACACTCAGACACACTCAGACACACTTGAACACACTCAGGCACACTCAGGCACACCCGCACACACGCACACACTCTGACACACTCACACTCAGACACACTCAAACACACTCGCACACATTCAGACACCTCAGGCACACTGAGACACACTCGTGCACACCCAGACAAACTCAGACACACTCAGACACACTCAAACACACTCAGACACACTCAGACACTCTCAGGCACACCGAGACACACTCAGGCACACTCACACACACTCACACACACAAAGACACACTCAGGCACACCCAGACACTTTCAGACACACTCACACACACTCAGGCACACTCGCACACACCCAGACACAGTCACTCACACTCAGATACGCTCAGACACACTCAGACACTCCTACAGCCAGACACACTTAAACACACTCAGACACATTCAGGCACACTCCCACACACCCAGATACACTCAGACACACTCAGACACTCCTACAGCCAGACACACTTAAACACACTCAGACACATTCAGGCACACTCCCACACACCCAGATACACTCAGACACACTCAGGCACATTCAGACACACTCGTGCACCCTCAGACACACTCAGACACACTCACACACACTCACACACACTCGCACACACTCAGACACACTCAGGCACTCTCTCACACACTCAGACACACTTAGGCACACTCGCACACACCCAGACACATTCGCTCACTCTCAGATACGCTCAGACACACTCAGGCACACTCAGACACACTCGTGCACACCCAGACAAACTCAGGCACACACAGACACATTCTCACACACTCAGGCACACTCAAACACACTCGCACACATTCAGACACCTCAGGCACACTCAGACACACTCGTGCACACCCAGACAAACTCAAACTCAGACACACTCAGACACACTCACACACACTCAGACACTCTCAGGCACACTCAGACACTCTCACACACACTCACACACATTCGCACACACTCAGACACACTCAAACACACTCAGGCACACTCACACACACTCCCACACACCCAGATACACTCAGACACAGTCAGACACACTCGTGCAAACCCAGATACACTCAGAAACACTCACACACACTCACACTTTCACACACACTCACACACACTCACACACTCAGACACACTCGCACGCACTCAGACACTCTCAAACACTCTCTCACACACTCAGACACACTCAGACACACTTGAACACACTCAGGCACACTCAGGCACACCCGCACACACGCACACACTCTGACACACTCACACTCAGACACACTCAAACACACTCGCACACATTCAGACACCTCAGGCACACTGAGACACACTCGTGCACACCCAGACAAACTCAGACACACTCAGACACACTCAAACACACTCACGCACACTCAGACACTCTCAGGCACACCGAGACACACTCAGGCACACTCACACACACTCACACACACAAAGACACACTCAGGCACACCCAGACACTTTCAGACACACTCACACACACTCACACACACTCAGGCACACTCGCACACACCCAGACACAGTCACTCACACTCAGATACGCTCAGACACACTCAGACACTCCTACAGCCAGACACACTTAAACACACTCAGACACATTCAGGCACACTCCCACACACCCAGATACACTCAGACACACTCAGGCACACTCAGGCACATTCAGACACAGTCGTGCACACTCAGACACACTCAGGCACTCTCTCACACACTCAGACACACTTAGGCACACTCGCACACACCCAGACACATTCGCTCACTCTCAGATACGCTCAGACACACTCAGACACACTCGCACACAGCCAGACACACTTAAACACACTCAGGCACACTCAGACACACTCGTGCACACCCAGACAAACTCAGGCACACTCAGACACACTCAAACATACTCACAAACACTCAGACACACTCAGACACACTTGAACACACTCCGACACACTCAGACACTCACACACTCAGGCACACTCCCACACAGTCAAGCACACTCAGATGCACCTGCACACACTCAAACACACTGAGACACACGTGGAAACACTCAGACACACTCAGACACATAAATACATGCTCAGATAAACTCAGGCCTAATCAGACAAACTCAGGCACACCCAGACACACTAAGACACACTCAGACACACTCGCACACACTCAGGCACACTCATACACACTCATGCACACTCAGACACAACACACTCAGACACACTCAGACACACTCAGACACACTCAGGCACACTCAGATACACTCAGACACACTCAGACACACTTGAACACACTCAGACAAACTTAGGCACACTCGCACACACCCAGACACATTTGCTCACTCTCAGATATGCTCAGACACACTGAGACTCACTCACACACAGGCACACTCAGACACACTCGACACACTCAGACATAGTCACACACAATCACACACACTCAGACACTCTCAGGCACACCCAGACAAACTTGCACACACTCAGACACACTCGGACACACTCACACACACTCACACACTCACACACACTCAGACACTCTCAGACACACTCACACACACTCAGGCACACTCGCACACACCCAGACACATTCGCTCACACTCAGATACGTTCAGACACACTCAGGCACACAGCCAGACACACTTAAACACACTCAGACACACTCAGGCAAATTCTCACACACCCAAATGCACTCAGACAAACTCGCACACAGACAAGCACACTCAGATGCACCTGCACACACTCAAACACACTGAGACACACCTGGAAACACTCAGACACACGCAGACACATAAATACATGCTCAGACAAACTCAGGCCTAATCAGACAAACTCAGGCACACACAGACACACTCGCACACACTCAGACACCTCAGGCACACTCCCACACACCTAAACACACTCAGATACACTCAGACACGCTCAGACACGCTCAGACACACTCAGGCACACTCAGGCACACCCGCACACGCACACACTCAGACACACTCAGACACACTTGGACACACTCAGGCACACTCAGGCACACCCGCACACACGCACACACTCTGACGCACTCACACTCAGACACACTCAAACACACTCGCACACATTCAGACACCTCAGGCACACTGAGACACACTCGTGCACACCCAGACAAACTCAGACACTCTCAGGCACACTGAGACACACTCAGGCACACTCACACACACTCACACACACAAAGACACACTCAGGCACACCCAGACACACTAAGACACACTCAGACACACTCACACACACTCAGGCACACTCATACACACTCATGCACACTCAGACACAACACACTCACACACACTCAGACACACTCACACACAGCCACACACACTTGAACACACTCAGACACACTCAAGCACACTCCCACACACCTAAACACACTTAGATACACTCAGACACGCTCAGACACGCTCAGACACACTCAGGCACACTCAGGCACACCCGCACACGCACACACTCAGACACACTCAGACACACTTGAACACACTCAGGCACACTCAGGCACACCCGCACACACGCACACACTCTGACGCACTCACACTCAGACACACTCAAACACACTCGCACACATTCAGACACCTCAGGCACACTGAGACACACTCGTGCACACCCAGACAAACTCAGACACTCTCAGGCACACTGAGACACACTCAGGCACACTCACACACACTCACACACACAAAGACACACTCAGGCACACCCAGACACTTTCAGACACACTCACACACACTCAGGCACACTCGCACACACCCAGACACATTTGCTCACACTCAGATACGCTCAGACACACTCAGACACTCCTACAGCCAGACACACTTAAACACACTCAGACACATTCAGGCACACTCCCACACACCCAGATACACTCAGACACACTCAGGCACATTCAGACACACTCGTGCACCCTCAGACACACTCAGACACACTCACACACACTCACACACACTCGCACACACTCAGACACACTCAGGCACTCTCTCACACACTCAGACACACTTAGGCACACTCGCACACACCCAGACACATTCGCTCACTCTCAGATACGCTCAGACACACTCAGGCACACTCAGACACACTCGTGCACACCCAGACAAACTCAGGCACACACAGACACATTCTCACACACTCAGACACACTCAAACACACTCGCACACATTCAGACACCTCGGGCACACTCAGACACACTCGTGCACACCCAGACAAACTCAAACTCAGACACACTCAGACACACTCACACACACTCAGACACTCTCAGGCACACTCAGACACTCTCACACACACTCACACACATTCGCACACACTCAGACACACTCAAACACACTCAGGCACACTCACACACACTCCCACACACCCAGATACACTCAGACACAGTCAGACACACTCGTGCAAACCCAGATACACTCAGAAACACTCACACACACTCACACTTTCACACACACTCACACACACTCACACACTCAGACACACTCGCACGCACTCAGACACTCTCAAACACTCTCTCACACACTCAGACACACTCAGACACACTTGAACACACTCAGGCACACTCAGGCACACCCGCACACACGCACACACTCTGACACACTCACACTCAGACACACTCAAACACACTCGCACACATTCAGACACCTCAGGCACACTGAGACACACTCGTGCACACCCAGACAAACTCAGACACACTCAGACACACTCAAACACACTCACGCACACTCAGACACTCTCAGGCACACCGAGACACACTCAGGCACACTCACACACACTCACACACACAAAGACACACTCAGGCACACCCAGACACTTTCAGACACACTCACACACACTCACACACACTCAGGCACACTCGCACACACCCAGACACAGTCACTCACACTCAGATACGCTCAGACACACTCAGACACTCCTACAGCCAGACACACTTAAACACACTCAGACACATTCAGGCACACTCCCACACACCCAGATACACTCAGACACACTCAGACACTCCTACAGCCAGACACACTTAAACACACTCAGACACATTCAGGCACACTCCCACACACCCAGATACACTCAGACACACTCAGGCACATTCAGACACACTCGTGCACCCTCAGACACACTCAGACACACTCACACACACTCACACACACTCGCACACACTCAGACACACTCAGGCACTCTCTCACACACTCAGACACACTTAGGCACCCTCGCACACACCCAGACACATTCGCTCACTCTCAGATACGCTCAGACACACTCAGGCACACTCAGACACACTCGTGCACACCCAGACAAACTCAGGCACACACAGACACATTCTCACACACTCAGACACACTCAAACACACTCGCACACATTCAGACACCTCGGGCACACTCAGACACACTCGTGCACACCCAGACAAACTCAAACTCAGACACACTCAGACACACTCACACACACTCAGACACTCTCAGGCACACTCAGACACTCTCACACACACTCACACACATTCGCACACACTCAGACACACTCAAACACACTCAGGCACACTCACACACACTCCCACACACCCAGATACACTCAGACACAGTCAGACACACTCGTGCAAACCCAGATACACTCAGAAACACTCACACACACTCACACTTTCACACACACTCACACACACTCACACACTCAGACACACTCGCACGCACTCAGACACTCTCAAACACTCTCTCACACACTCAGACACACTCAGACACACTTGAACACACTCAGGCACACTCAGGCACACCCGCACACACGCACACACTCTGACACACTCACACTCAGACACACTCAAACACACTCGCACACATTCAGACACCTCAGGCACACTGAGACACACTCGTGCACACCCAGACAAACTCAGACACACTCAGACACACTCAAACACACTCACGCACACTCAGACACTCTCAGGCACACCGAGACACACTCAGGCACACTCACACACACTCACACACACAAAGACACACTCAGGCACACCCAGACACTTTCAGACACACTCACACACACTCACACACACTCAGGCACACTCGCACACACCCAGACACAGTCACTCACACTCAGATACGCTCAGACACACTCAGACACTCCTACAGCCAGACACACTTAAACACACTCAGACACATTCAGGCACACTCCCACACACCCAGATACACTCAGACACACTCAGGCACACTCAGGCACATTCAGACACAGTCGTGCACACTCAGACACACTCAGGCACTCTCTCACACACTCAGACACACTTAGGCACACTCGCACACACCCAGACACATTCGCTCACTCTCAGATACGCTCAGACACACTCAGACACACTCGCACACAGCCAGACACACTTAAACACACTTAAACACACTCAGGCACACTCAGACACACTCGTGCACACCCAGACAAACTCAGGCACACTCAGACACACTCAAACACACTCACAAACACTCAGACACACTCAGACACACTTGAACACACTCCGACACACTCAGACACTCACACACTCAGGCACACTCCCACACAGTCAAGCACACTCAGATGCACCTGCACACACTCAAACACACTGAGACACACCTGGAAACACTCAGACACACTCAGACACATAAATACATGCTCAGATAAACTCAGGCCTAATCAGACAAACTCAGGCACACCCAGACACACTAAGACACACTCAGACACACTCGCACACACTCAGGCACACTCATACACACTCATGCACACTCAGACACAACACACTCACACACACTCAGACACACTCACACACACTCAGGCACACTCAGGCACACTCAGATACACTCAGACACACTCAGACACACTTGAACACACTCAGACAAACTTAGGCACACTCGCACACACCCAGACACATTTGCTCACTCTCAGATACGCTCAGACACACTGAGACTCACTCACACACAGGCACACTCAGACACACTCGACACACTCAGACATAGTCACACACAATCACACACACTCAGACACTCTCAGGCACACCCAGACAAACTTGCACACACTCAGACACACTCGGACACACTCACACACACTCACACACTCACACACACTCAGACACTCTCAGACACACTCACACACACTCAGGCACACTCGCACACACCCAGACACATTCGCTCACACTCAGATACGTTCAGACACACTCAGGCACACAGCCAGACACACTTAAACACACTCAGACACACTCAGGCAAATTCTCACACACCCAAATGCACTCAGACAAACTCGCACACAGACAAGCACACTCAGATGCACCTGCACACACTCAAACACACTGAGACACACCTGGAAACACTCAGACACACGCAGACACATAAATACATGCTCAGACAAACTCAGGCCTAATCAGACAAACTCAGGCACACACAGACACACTCGCACACACTCAGACACCTCAGGCACACTCAGACACACTCGTGTACACCGAGACAAACTCAGACACACTCACACACACTCAGACATTCTCAGGCACACCCAGACACACTTGCACACACTCACACACTGTCACACACTCAGACACACTCAGGCACACCCAGACACACTCAGACACACTCACACACTCTCACACACACTCGGACACACTTAGGCACACAGCCAGACACACTTAAACACATTCAGACACACTCAGGCACACTCACACACACTCAGGCACATTCAGACACACTTGTGCACACCCAGACATATTCAGACACACTCAGGCACACTCACACACAGTCCGACACACTCCCACACACCCAGATACACTCAGACACAGTCAGACACATTGGTGTAAACCCAGATAGACACACTCAGACACACTCACACACACAGTCACACATACTCACACTCACCCACACACACTCAGACACACTCAGGCACACTTGAACACACTCAGGCACACTCAGGCACACCCGCACACACTCAGACACACTCAGACAAACTTAGGCACACTCGCACACACCCAGACACTCTCGCACACACTCAGGCACACTCAGACACACTCACACGCACTCACACACACTCAGACACACTGAGACACACTTGAACACACTCCGACACACTCAGACACTCACACACTCAGACACACTCCCACTCACTCAAGCACACTCAGGTGCACCTGCACACACTCAAACACACTGAGACACACCTGGAAACACTCAGACACACTCAGACACATAAATACATGCTCAGATAAACTCAGGCCTAATCAGACAAACTCAGGCACACACAGACACATTCTCACACACTCAGACACACTCAAACACACTCGCAGACATTCAGACACCTCAGGCACACTCAGACACCCTAGTGCACACCCAGACAAACTCAGACACACTCAGACACACTCACACACACTCAGACACTCTCAGGCACACAAAGACACACTTGCACACACTCACACACTCACACACACTCAGACACACTCAGGCACACCCAGACACACTCAGACACACTCCCACACAACCAGATACACTCAGAAACATTCAGACACACTCGTGCAAACCCAGATACACTCACACACACTCAGGCACACCTGCACATACGCACACACTGACACACTCACACTCTCACACACTCAGATGCACTAAGACACACTCAGACACACTCCCACACACTCAAGTACACTCACACACACTCACACACACTCAGACACTCTCAGGCACACCCAGACACACTCACACACACTCACACACTCACACACACTCAGACACACTCAGGCACACTCAGGCACACTCACACACACTCACACACACTCACACACATTCACACACACTCAGACACACTTGGACACACTTAGGCACACAGCCAGACACACTTAAACACATTCAGACACACTCAGGCACACTCACACACACTCAGGCACATTCAGACACACTCGTGCACACCCAGACACACTCAAACACACTCAGGCACACTCACACACACTCCCACACACCCAGATACACTCAGACACAGTCAGACACACTTGTGCAAACCCAGATACACTCAGAAACACTCACACACACTCACACACTCAGGCACACACGCAAGCACTCAGACACTCTCAAACACTCTCTCACACACTCAGACACACTCAGACACACTTGAACACACTCAGGCACACTCAGGCACACCCGCACACACTCAGACACACTCAGACACACTCACACACACTCGCAGACACTCAGACACACTCAGGCACTCTCTCACACACTCAGACACACTTAGGCACACTCGCACACACCCAGACACATTCGCTCACTATCAGATACGCTCAGACACACTCAGACACACTCGCACACAGCCAGACACACTTAAACACACTCAGGCACACTCAGACACACTCATGCACACCCAGACAAACTCAGACACACTCAGACACACTCACAAACACTCAGACACACTCAGACACATAAATACATGCTCAGACAAACTCAGGCCTAATCAGACAAACTCAGGCACACCCAGACACACTAAGACACACTCAGACACACTCACACACACTCAGGCACACTCATACACACTCATGCACACTCAGACACAACACACTCACACACACTCAGACACACTCACACACACTCACACACACTCACACACACTCAGACACACTCAGGCACACTCATATACACTCAGACACACTCAGACACACTCTCACACAGCCAGACACACTTAAACACACTCAGGCACACTCAGGCACACTCAGGCACACCCGCACACACGCACACACTCTGACGCACTCACACTCAGACGCACTCACACACACTCAGACACACTGAGACACACTTGAACACACTCGTGCACACCCAGACACTCACACACTCAGGCACACTCCCACACAGTCAAGCACACTCAGATGCACCTGCACACACTCAAACACACTGAGACACACCTGGAAACACTCAGACACACTCAGACACATAAATACATGCTCAGATAAACTCAGGCCTAATCAGACAAACTCAGGCACACCCAGACACACTAAGACACACTCAGACACACTCGCACACACTCAGGCACACTCATACACACTCATGCACACTCAGACACAACACACTCACACACACTCAGACACACTCAGACACACTCAGACACACTCAGGCACACTCAGATACACTCAGACACACTCAGACACACTTGAACACACTCAGACAAACTTAGGCACACTCGCACACACCCAGACACATTTGCTCACTCTCAGATATGCTCAGACACACTGAGACTCACTCACACACAGGCACACTCAGACACACTCGACACACTCAGACATAGTCACACACAATCACACACACTCAGACACTCTCAGGCACACCCAGACAAACTTGCACACACTCAGACACACTCGGACACACTCACACACACTCACACACTCACACACACTCAGACACTCTCAGACACACTCACACACACTCAGGCACACTCGCACACACCCAGACACATTCGCTCACACTCAGATACGTTCAGACACACTCAGGCACACAGCCAGACACACTTAAACACACTCAGACACACTCAGGCAAATTCTCACACACCCAAATGCACTCAGACAAACTCGCACACAGACAAGCACACTCAGATGCACCTGCACACACTCAAACACACTGAGACACACCTGGAAACACTCAGACACACGCAGACACATAAATACATGCTCAGACAAACTCAGGCCTAATCAGACAAACTCAGGCACACACAGACACACTCGCACACACTCAGACACCTCAGGCACACTCAGACACACTCGTGTACACCGAGACAAACTCAGACACACTCACACACACTCAGACATTCTCAGGCACACCCAGACACACTTGCACACACTCACACACTGTCACACACTCAGACACACTCAGGCACACCCAGACACAGACACACTCACACACTCTCACACACACTCGGACACACTTAGGCACACAGCCAGACACACTTAAACACATTCAGAAACACTCAGGCACACTCACACACACTCAGGCACATTCAGACACACTTGTGCACACCCAGACATATTCAGACACACTCAGGCACACTCACACACAGTCCGACACACTCCCACACACCCAGATACACTCAGACACAGTCAGACACATTGGTGTAAACCCAGATAGACACACTCAGACACACTCACACACACAGTCACACATACTCACACTCACCCACACACACTCAGACACACTCAGGCACACTTGAACACACTCAGGCACACTCAGGCACACCCGCACACACTCAGACACACTCAGACAAACTTAGGCACACTCGCACACACCCAGACACTCTCGCACACACTCAGGCACACTCAGACACACTCACACGCACTCACACACACTCAGACACACTGAGACACACTTGAACACACTCCGACACACTCAGACACTCACACACTCAGACACACTCCCACTCACTCAAGCACACTCAGGTGCACCTGCACACACTCAAACACACTGAGACACACCTGGAAACACTCAGACACACTCAGACACATAAATACATGCTCAGATAAACTCAGGCCTAATCAGACAAACTCAGGCACACACAGACACATTCTCACACACTCAGACACACTCAAACACACTCGCAGACATTCAGACACCTCAGGCACACTCAGACACCCTAGTGCACACCCAGACAAACTCAGACACACTCAGACACACTCACACACACTCAGACACTCTCAGGCACACAAAGACACACTCGCACACACTCACACACTCACACACACTCAGACACACTCAGGCACCCCCAGACACACTCAGACACACTCCCACACAACCAGATACACTCAGAAACATTCAGACACACTCGTGCAAACCCAGATACACTCACACACACTCAAGCACACCTGCACATACGCACACACTGACACACTCACACTCTCACACACTCAGATGCACTAAGACACACTCAGACACACTCCCACACACTCAAGTACACTCACACACACTCACACACACTCAGACACTCTCAGGCACACCCAGACACACTCACACACACTCACACACTCACACACACTCAGACACACTCAGGCACACTCAGGCACACTCACACACACTCACACACACTCACACACATTCACACACACTCAGACACACTTGGACACACTTAGGCACACAGCCAGACACACTTAAACACATTCAGACACACTCAGGCACACTCACACACACTCAGGCACATTCAGATTCACTCGTGCACACCCAGACACACTCAAACACACTCAGGCACACTCACACACACTCCCACACACCCAGATACACTCAGACACAGTCAGACACACTTGTGCAAACCCAGATACACTCAGAAACACTCACACACACTCACACACTCAGGCACACACGCAAGCACTCAGACACTCTCAAACACTCTCTCACACACTCAGACACACTCAGACACACTTGAACACACTCAGGCACACTCAGGCACACCCGCACACACTCAGACACACTCAGACACACTCACACACACTCGCAGACACTCAGACACACTCAGGCACTCTCTCACACACTCAGACACACTTAGGCACACTCGCACACACCCAGACACATTCGCTCACTATCAGATACGCTCAGACACACTCAGACACACTCGCACACAGCCAGACACACTTAAACACACTCAGGCACACTCAGACACACTCATGCACACCCAGACAAACTCAGACACACTCAGACACACTCACAAACACTCAGACACACTCAGACACATAAATACATGCTCAGACAAACTCAGGCCTAATCAGACAAACTCAGGCACACCCAGACACACTAAGACACACTCAGACACACTCACACACACTCAGGCACACTCATACACACTCATGCACACTCAGACACAACACACTCACACACACTCAGACACACTCACACACACTCACACACACTCACACACACTCAGACACACTCAGGCACACTCATATACACTCAGACACACTCAGACACACTCTCACACAGCCAGACACACTTAAACACACTCAGGCACACTCAGGCACACTCAGGCACACCCGCACACACGCACACACTCTGACGCACTCACACTCAGACGCACTCACACACACTCAGACACACTGAGACACACTTGAACACACTCGTGCACACCCAGACACTCACACACTCAGGCACACTCCCACACAGTCAAGCACACTCAGATGCACCTGCACACACTCAAACACACTGAGACACACCTGGAAACACTCAGACACACTCAGACACATAAATACATGCTCAGATAAACTCAGGCCTAATCAGACAAACTCAGGCACACCCAGACACACTAAGACACACTCAGACACACTCGCACACACTCAGGCACACTCATACACACTCATGCACACTCAGACACAACACACTCACACACACTCAGACACACTCAGACACACTCAGACACACTCAGGCACACTCAGATACACTCAGACACACTCAGACACACTTGAACACACTCAGACAAACTTAGGCACACTCGCACACACCCAGACACATTTGCTCACTCTCAGATATGCTCAGACACACTGAGACTCACTCACACACAGGCACACTCAGACACACTCGACACACTCAGACATAGTCACACCACAATCACACACACTCAGACACTCTCAGGCACACCCAGACAAACTTGCACACACTCAGACACACTCGGACACACTCACACACACTCACACACTCACACACACTCAGACACTCTCAGACACACTCACACACACTCAGGCACACTCGCACACACCCAGACACATTCGCTCACACTCAGATACGTTCAGACACACTCAGGCACACAGCCAGACACACTTAAACACACTCAGACACACTCAGGCAAATTCTCACACACACCCAAATGCACTCAGACAAACTCGCACACAGACAAGCACACTCAGATGCACCTGCACACACTCAAACACACTGAGACACACCTGGAAACACTCAGACACACGCAGACACACAAATACATGCTCAGACAAACTCAGGCCCTAATCAGACAAACTCAGGCACACACAGACACACTCGCACACACTCAGACACCTCAGGCACACTCAGACACACTCGTGTACACCGAGACAAACTCAGACACACTCACACACACTCAGACATTCTCAGGCACACCCAGACACACTTGCACACACTCACACACTGTCACACACTCAGACACACTCAGGCACACCCAGACACACTCAGACACACTCACACACTCTCACACACACTCGGACACACTTAGGCACACAGCCAGACACACTTAAACACATTCAGACACACTCAGGCACACTCACACACACTCAGGCACATTCAGACACACTTGTGCACACCCCAGACATATTCAGACACCACTCAGGCACACTCACACACAGTCCGACACACTCCCACACACCCAGATACACTCAGACACAGTCAGACACATTGGTGTAAACCCAGATACGACACACTCAGACACACTCACACACACAGTCACACATACTCACACTCACCCACACACACTCAGACACACTCAGGCACACTTGAACACACTCAGGCACACTCAGGCACACCCGCACACAGCCAGACACACTCAGACAAACTTAGGCACACTCGCACACACCCAGACACTCTCGCACACACTCAGGCACACTCAGACACACTCACACGCACTCACACACACTCAGACACACTGAGACACACTTGAACACACTCCGACACACTCAGACACTCACACACTCAGACACACTCCCACTCACTCAAGCACACTCAGGTGCACCTGCACACACTCAAACACACTGAGACACACCTGGAAACACTCAGACACACTCAGACACATAAATACATGCTCAGATAAACTCAGGCCTAATCAGACAAACTCAGCGCACACACAGACACATTCTCACACACTCAGACACACTCAAACACACTCGCAGACATTCAGACACCTCAGGCACACTCAGACACCCTAGTGCACACCCAGACAAACTCAGACACACTCAGACACACTCACACACACTCAGACACTCTCAGGCACACAAAGACACACTCGCACACACTCACACACTCACACACACTCAGACACACTCAGGCACACCCAGACACACTCAGACACACTCCCACACAACCAGATACACTCAGAAACATTCAGACACACTCGTGCAAACCCAGATACACTCACACACACTCAGGCACACCTGCACATACGCACACACTGACACACTCACACTCTCACACACTCAGATGCACTAAGACACACTCAGACACACTCCCACACACTCAAGTACACTCACACACACTCACACACACTCAGACACTCTCAGGCACACCCAGACACACTCAACACACTCACACACACTCACACACACTCAGACACACTCAGGCACACTCAGGCACACTCACACACACTCACACACACTCACACACATTCACACACACTCAGACACACTTGGACACACTTAGGCACACAGCCAGACACACTTAAACACATTCAGACACACTCAGGCACACTCACACACACTCAGGCACATTCAGACACACTCGTGCACACCCAGACACACTCAAACACACTCAGGCACACTCACACACACTCCCACACACCCAGATACACTCAGACACAGTCAGACACACTTGTGCAAACCCAGATACACTCAGAAACACTCACACACACTCCACACACTCAGACACACACGCAAGCACTCAGACACTCTCAAACACTCTCTCACACACTCAGACACACTCAGACACACTTGAACACACTCAGGCACACTCAGGCACACCCGCACACACTCAGACACACTCAGACACACTCACACACACTCGCAGACACTCAGACACACTCAGGCACTCTCTCACACACTCAGACACACTTAGGCACACTCGCACACACCCAGACACATTCGCCTCACTATCAGATACGCTCAGACACACTCAGACACACTCGCACACAGCCAGACACACTTAAACACACTCAGGCACACTCAGACACACTCATGCACACCCAGACAAACTCAGACACACTCAGACACACTCACAAACACTCAGACACACTCAGACACATAAATACATGCTCAGACAAACTCAGGCCTAATCAGACAAACTCAGGCACACCCAGACACACTAAGACACACTCAGACACACTCACACACACTCAGGCACACTCATACACACTCATGCACACTCAGACACAACACACTCACACACACTCAGACACACTCACACACACTCACACACACTCACACACACTCAGACACACTCAGGCACACTCATATACACTCAGACACACTCAGACACACTCTCACACAGCCAGACACACTTAAACACACTCAGGCACACTCAGGCACACTCAGGCACACCCGCACACACGCACACACTCTGACGCACTCACACTCAGACGCACTCACACACACTCAGACACACTGAGACACACTTGAACACACTCGTGCACACCCCAGACACTCACACACTCAGGCACACTCCCACACAGTCAAGCACACTCAGATGCACCTGCACACACTCAAACACACTGAGACACACCTGGAAACACTCAGACACACTCAGACACATAAATACATGCTCAGATAAACTCAGGCCTAATCAGACAAACTCAGGCACACCCAGACACACTAAGACACACTCAGACACACTCGCACACACTCCAGCACACTCATACACACTCATGCACACTCAGACACAACACACTCACACATACTCAGACACACTCAGACACACTCAGACACACTCAGGCACACTCAGATACACTCAGACACACTCAGACACACTTGAACACACTCAGACAAACTTAGGCACACTCGCACACACCCAGACACATTTGCTCACTCTCAGATATGCTCAGACACACTGAGACTCACTCACACACAGGCACACTCAGACACACTCGACACACTCAGACATAGTCACACACAATCACACACACTCAGACACTCTCAGGCACACCCAGACAAACTTGCACACACTCAGACACACTCGGACACACTCACACACACTCACACACTCACACACACTCAGACACTCTCAGACACACTCACACACACTCAGGCACACTCGCACACACCCAGACACATTCGCTCACACTCAGATACGTTCAGACACACTCAGGCACACAGCCAGACACACTTAAACACACTCAGACACACTCAGGCAAATTCTCACACACCCAAATGCACTCAGACAAACTCGCACACAGTCAAGCACACTCAGATGCACCTGCACACACTCAAACACACTGAGACACACCTGGAAACACTCAGACACACGCAGACACATAAATACATGCTCAGACAAACTCAGGCCTAATCAGACAAACTCAGGCACACACAGACACACTCGCACACACTCAGACACCTCAGGCACACTCCCACACACCTAAACACACTCAGATACACTCAGACACGCTCAGACACGCTCAGACACACTCAGGCACACTCAGGCACACCCGCACACGCACACACTCAGACACACTCAGACACACTTGGACACACTCAGGCACACTCAGGCACACCCGCACACACGCACACACTCTGACGCACTCACACTCAGACACACTCAAACACACTCGCACACATTCAGACACCTCAGGCACACTGAGACACACTCGTGCACACCCAGACAAACTCAGACACTCTCAGGCACACTGAGACACACTCAGGCACACTCACACACACTCACACACACAAAGACACACTCAGGCACACCCAGACACACTAAGACACACTCAGACACACTCACACACACTCAGACACACTCATACACACTCATGCACACTCAGACACAACACACTCACACACACTCAGACACACTGACACACAGCCACACACACTTGAACACACTCAGACACACTCAAGCACACTCCCACACACCTAAACACACTTAGATACACTCAGACACGCTCAGACACGCTCAGACACACTCAGGCACACTCAGGCACACCCGCACACGCACACACTCAGACACACTCAGACACACTTGAACACACTCAGGCACACTCAGGCACACCCGCACACACGCACACACTCTGACGCACTCACACTCAGACACACTCAAACACACTCGCACACATTCAGACACCTCAGGCACACTGAGACACACTCGTGCACACCCAGACAAACTCAGACACTCTCAGGCACACTGAGACACACTCAGGCACACTCACACACACTCACACACACAAAGACACACTCAGGCACACCCAGACACTTTCAGACACACTCACACACACTCAGGCACACTCGCACACACCCAGACACATTTGCTCACACTCAGATACGCTCAGACACACTCAGACACTCCTACAGCCAGACACACTTAAACACACTCAGACACATTCAGGCACACTCCCACACACCCAGATACACTCAGACACACTCAGGCACATTCAGACACACTCGTGCACCCTCAGACACACTCAGACACACTCACACACACTCACACACACTCGCACACACTCAGACACACTCAGGCACTCTCTCACACACTCAGACACACTTAGGCACACTCGCACACACCCAGACACATTCGCTCACTCTCAGATACGCTCAGACACACTCAGGCACACTCAGACACACTCGTGCACACCCAGACAAACTCAGGCACACACAGACACATTCTCACACACTCAGACACACTCAAACACACTCGCACACATTCAGACACCTCGGGCACACTCAGACACACTCGTGCACACCCAGACAAACTCAAACTCAGACACACTCAGACACACTCACACACACTCAGACACTCTCAGGCACACTCAGACACTCTCACACACACTCACACACATTCGCACACACTCAGACACACTCAAACACACTCAGGCACACTCACACACACTCCCACACACCCAGATACACTCAGACGCAGTCAGACACACTCGTGCAAACCCAGATACACTCAGAAACACTCACACACACTCACACTTTCACACACACTCACACACACTCACACACTCAGACACACTCGCACGCACTCAGACACTCTCAAACACTCTCTCACACACTCAGACACACTCAGACACACTTGAACACACTCAGGCACACTCAGGCACACCCGCACACACGCACACACTCTGACACACTCACACTCAGACACACTCAAACACACTCGCACACATTCAGACACCTCAGGCACACTGAGACACACTCGTGCACACCCAGACAAACTCAGACACACTCAGACACACT
This sequence comes from Pseudopipra pipra, assembly GCF_036250125.1. Lineage (NCBI taxonomy): Eukaryota > Metazoa > Chordata > Aves > Passeriformes > Pipridae > Pseudopipra > Pseudopipra pipra. The sequence continues at coordinate 21,483 of NW_026990649.1, read as the reverse complement.
CAAACACACTCAGGCACACTCAGACACTCTCAGGCACACCGAGACACACTCAGGCACACTCACACGCACTCACACACACAAAGACACACTCAGGCACACCCAGACACTTTCAGACACACTCACACACACTCACACACACTCAGGCACACTCGCACACACCCAGACACAGTCACTCACACTCAGATACGCTCAGACACACTCAGACACTCCTACAGCCAGACACACTTAAACACACTCAGACACATTCAGGCACACTCCCACACACCCAGATACACTCAGACACACTCAGACACTCCTACAGCCAGACACACTTAAACACACTCAGACACATTCAGGCACACTCCCACACACCCAGATACACTCAGACACACTCAGGCACATTCAGACACACTCGTGCACCCTCAGACACACTCAGACACACTCACACACACTCACACACACTCGCACACACTCAGACACACTCAGGCACTCTCTCACACACTCAGACACACTTAGGCACACTCGCACACACCCAGACACATTCGCTCACTCTCAGATACGCTCAGACACACTCAGGCACACTCAGACACACTCGTGCACACCCAGACAAACTCAGGCACACACAGACACATTCTCACACACTCAGGCACACTCAAACACACTCGCACACATTCAGACACCTCAGGCACACTCAGACACACTCGTGCACACCCAGACAAACTCAAACTCAGACACACTCAGACACACTCACACACACTCAGACACTCTCAGGCACACTCAGACACTCTCACACACACTCACACACATTCGCACACACTCAGACACACTCAAACACACTCAGGCACACTCACACACACTCCCACACACCCAGATACACTCAGACGCAGTCAGACACACTCGTGCAAACCCAGATACACTCAGAAACACTCACACACACTCACACTTTCACACACACTCACACACACTCACACACTCAGACACACTCGCACGCACTCAGACACTCTCAAACACTCTCTCACACACTCAGACACACTCAGACACACTTGAACACACTCAGGCACACTCAGGCACACCCGCACACACGCACACACTCTGACACACTCACACTCAGACACACTCAAACACACTCGCACACATTCAGACACCTCAGGCACACTGAGACACACTCGTGCACACCCAGACAAACTCAGACACACTCAGACACACTCAAACACACTCACGCACACTCAGACACTCTCAGGCACACCGAGACACACTCAGGCACACTCACACACACTCACACACACAAAGACACACTCAGGCACACCCAGACACTTTCAGACACACTCACACACACTCACACACACTCAGGCACACTCGCACACACCCAGACACAGTCACTCACACTCAGATACGCTCAGACACACTCAGACACTCCTACAGCCAGACACACTTAAACACACTCAGACACATTCAGGCACACTCCCACACACCCAGATACACTCAGACACACTCAGGCACACTCAGGCACATTCAGACACAGTCGTGCACACTCAGACACACTCAGGCACTCTCTCACACACTCAGACACACTTAGGCACACTCGCACACACCCAGACACATTCACTCACTCTCAGATACGCTCAGACACACTCAGACACACTCGCACACAGCCAGACACACTTAAACACACTTAAACACACTCAGGCACACTCAGACACACTCGTGCACACCCAGACAAACTCAGGCACACTCAGACACACTCAAACATACTCACAAACACTCAGACACACTCAGACACACTTGAACACACTCCGACACACTCAGACACTCACACACTCAGGCACACTCCCACACAGTCAAGCACACTCAGATGCACCTGCACACACTCAAACACACTGAGACACACGTGGAAACACTCAGACACACTCAGACACATAAATACATGCTCAGATAAACTCAGGCCTAATCAGACAAACTCAGGCACACCCAGACACACTAAGACACACTCAGACACACTCGCACACACTCAGGCACACTCATACACACTCATGCACACTCAGACACAACACACTCACACACACTCAGACACACTCAGACACACTCAGGCACACTCAGATACACTCAGACACACTCAGACACACTTGAACACACTCAGACAAACTTAGGCACACTCGCACACACCCAGACACATTTGCTCACTCTCAGATATGCTCAGACACACTGAGACTCACTCACACACAGGCACACTCAGACACACTCGACACACTCAGACATAGTCACACACAATCACACACACTCAGACACTCTCAGGCACACCCAGACAAACTTGCACACACTCAGACACACTCGGACACACTCACACACACTCACACACTCACACACACTCAGACACTCTCAGACACACTCACACACACTCAGGCACACTCGCACACACCCAGACACATTCGCTCACACTCAGATACGTTCAGACACACTCAGGCACACAGCCAGACACACTTAAACACACTCAGACACACTCAGGCAAATTCTCACACACCCAAATGCACTCAGACAAACTCGCACACAGTCAAGCACACTCAGATGCACCTGCACACACTCAAACACACTGAGACACACCTGGAAACACTCAGACACACGCAGACACATAAATACATGCTCAGACAAACTCAGGCCTAATCAGACAAACTCAGGCACACACAGACACACTCGCACACACTCAGACACCTCAGGCACACTCCCACACACCTAAACACACTCAGATACACTCAGACACGCTCAGACACGCTCAGACACACTCAGGCACACTCAGGCACACCCGCACACGCACACACTCAGACACACTCAGACACACTTGGACACACTCAGGCACACTCAGGCACACCCGCACACACGCACACACTCTGACGCACTCACACTCAGACACACTCAAACACACTCGCACACATTCAGACACCTCAGGCACACTGAGACACACTCGTGCACACCCAGACAAACTCAGACACTCTCAGGCACACTGAGACACACTCAGGCACACTCACACACACTCACACACACAAAGACACACTCAGGCACACCCAGACACACTAAGACACACTCAGACACACTCACACACACTCAGGCACACTCATACACACTCATGCACACTCAGACACAACACACTCACACACACTCAGACACACTGACACACAGCCACACACACTTGAACACACCAGACACACTCAAGCACACTCCCACACACCTAAACACACTTAGATACACTCAGACACGCTCAGACACGCTCAGACACACTCAGGCACACTCAGGCACACCCGCACACGCACACACTCAGACACACTCAGACACACTTGAACACACTCAGGCACACTCAGGCACACCCGCACACACGCACACACTCTGACGCACTCACACTCAGACACACTCAAACACACTCGCACACATTCAGACACCTCAGGCACACTGAGACACACTCGTGCACACCCAGACAAACTCAGACACTCTCAGGCACACTGAGACACACTCAGGCACACTCACACACACTCACACACACAAAGACACACTCAGGCACACCCAGACACTTTCAGACACACTCACACACACTCAGGCACACTCGCACACACCCAGACACATTTGCTCACACTCAGATACGCTCAGACACACTCAGACACTCCTACAGCCAGACACACTTAAACACACTCAGACACATTCAGGCACACTCCCACACACCCAGATACACTCAGACACACTCAGGCACATTCAGACACACTCGTGCACCCTCAGACACACTCAGACACACTCACACACACTCACACACACTCGCACACACTCAGACACACTCAGGCACTCTCTCACACACTCAGACACACTTAGGCACACTCGCACACACCCAGACACATTCGCTCACTCTCAGATACGCTCAGACACACTCAGGCACACTCAGACACACTCGTGCACACCCAGACAAACTCAGGCACACACAGACACATTCTCACACACTCAGACACACTCAAACACACTCGCACACATTCAGACACCTCGGGCACACTCAGACACACTCGTGCACACCCAGACAAACTCAAACTCAGACACACTCAGACACACTCACACACACTCAGACACTCTCAGGCACACTCAGACACTCTCACACACACTCACACACATTCGCACACACTCAGACACACTCAAACACACTCAGGCACACTCACACACACTCCCACACACCCAGATACACTCAGACACAGTCAGACACACTCGTGCAAACCCAGATACACTCAGAAACACTCACACACACTCACACTTTCACACACACTCACACACACTCACACACTCAGACACACTCGCACGCACTCAGACACTCTCAAACACTCTCTCACACACTCAGACACACTCAGACACACTTGAACACACTCAGGCACACTCAGGCACACCCGCACACACGCACACACTCTGACACACTCACACTCAGACACACTCAAACACACTCGCACACATTCAGACACCTCAGGCACACTGAGACACACTCGTGCACACCCAGACAAACTCAGACACACTCAGACACACTCAAACACACTCAGGCACACTCAGACACTCTCAGGCACACCGAGACACACTCAGGCACACTCACACGCACTCACACACACAAAGACACACTCAGGCACACCCAGACACTTTCAGACACACTCACACACACTCACACACACTCAGGCACACTCGCACACACCCAGACACAGTCACTCACACTCAGATACGCTCAGACACACTCAGACACTCCTACAGCCAGACACACTTAAACACACTCAGACACATTCAGGCACACTCCCACACACCCAGATACACTCAGACACACTCAGACACTCCTACAGCCAGACACACTTAAACACACTCAGACACATTCAGGCACACTCCCACACACCCAGATACACTCAGACACACTCAGGCACATTCAGACACACTCGTGCACCCTCAGACACACTCAGACACACTCACACACACTCACACACACTCGCACACACTCAGACACACTCAGGCACTCTCTCACACACTCAGACACACTTAGGCACACTCGCACACACCCAGACACATTCGCTCACTCTCAGATACGCTCAGACACACTCAGGCACACTCAGACACACTCGTGCACACCCAGACAAACTCAGGCACACACAGACACATTCTCACACACTCAGGCACACTCAAACACACTCGCACACATTCAGACACCTCAGGCACACTCAGACACACTCGTGCACACCCAGACAAACTCAAACTCAGACACACTCAGACACACTCACACACACTCAGACACTCTCAGGCACACTCAGACACTCTCACACACACTCACACACATTCGCACACACTCAGACACACTCAAACACACTCAGGCACACTCACACACACTCCCACACACCCAGATACACTCAGACGCAGTCAGACACACTCGTGCAAACCCAGATACACTCAGAAACACTCACACACACTCACACTTTCACACACACTCACACACACTCACACACTCAGACACACTCGCACGCACTCAGACACTCTCAAACACTCTCTCACACACTCAGACACACTCAGACACACTTGAACACACTCAGGCACACTCAGGCACACCCGCACACACGCACACACTCTGACACACTCACACTCAGACACACTCAAACACACTCGCACACATTCAGACACCTCAGGCACACTGAGACACACTCGTGCACACCCAGACAAACTCAGACACACTCAGACACACTCAAACACACTCACGCACACTCAGACACTCTCAGGCACACCGAGACACACTCAGGCACACTCACACACACTCACACACACAAAGACACACTCAGGCACACCCAGACACTTTCAGACACACTCACACACACTCACACACACTCAGGCACACTCGCACACACCCAGACACAGTCACTCACACTCAGATACGCTCAGACACACTCAGACACTCCTACAGCCAGACACACTTAAACACACTCAGACACATTCAGGCACACTCCCACACACCCAGATACACTCAGACACACTCAGGCACACTCAGGCACATTCAGACACAGTCGTGCACACTCAGACACACTCAGGCACTCTCTCACACACTCAGACACACTTAGGCACACTCGCACACACCCAGACACATTCGCTCACTCTCAGATACGCTCAGACACACTCAGACACACTCGCACACAGCCAGACACACTTAAACACACTTAAACACACTCAGGCACACTCAGACACACTCGTGCACACCCAGACAAACTCAGGCACACTCAGACACACTCAAACACACTCACAAACACTCAGACACACTCAGACACACTTGAACACACTCCGACACACTCAGACACTCACACACTCAGGCACACTCCCACACAGTCAAGCACACTCAGATGCACCTGCACACACTCAAACACACTGAGACACACCTGGAAACACTCAGACACACTCAGACACATAAATACATGCTCAGATAAACTCAGGCCTAATCAGACAAACTCAGGCACACCCAGACACACTAAGACACACTCAGACACACTCGCACACACTCAGGCACACTCATACACACTCATGCACACTCAGACACAACACACTCACACACACTCAGACACACTCACACACACTCAGGCACACTCAGGCACACTCAGATACACTCAGACACACTCAGACACACTTGAACACACTCAGACAAACTTAGGCACACTCGCACACACCCAGACACATTTGCTCACTCTCAGATACGCTCAGACACACTGAGACTCACTCACACACAGGCACACTCAGACACACTCGACACACTCAGACATAGTCACACACAATCACACACACTCAGACACTCTCAGGCACACCCAGACAAACTTGCACACACTCAGACACACTCGGACACACTCACACACACTCACACACTCACACACACTCAGACACTCTCAGACACACTCACACACACTCAGGCACACTCGCACACACCCAGACACATTCGCTCACACTCAGATACGTTCAGACACACTCAGGCACACAGCCAGACACACTTAAACACACTCAGACACACTCAGGCAAATTCTCACACACCCAAATGCACTCAGACAAACTCGCACACAGACAAGCACACTCAGATGCACCTGCACACACTCAAACACACTGAGACACACCTGGAAACACTCAGACACACGCAGACACATAAATACATGCTCAGACAAACTCAGGCCTAATCAGACAAACTCAGGCACACACAGACACACTCGCACACACTCAGACACCTCAGGCACACTCAGACACACTCGTGTACACCGAGACAAACTCAGACACACTCACACACACTCAGACATTCTCAGGCACACCCAGACACACTTGCACACACTCACACACTGTCACACACTCAGACACACTCAGGCACACCCAGACACACTCAGACACACTCACACACTCTCACACACACTCGGACACACTTAGGCACACAGCCAGACACACTTAAACACATTCAGACACACTCAGGCACACTCACACACACTCAGGCACATTCAGACACACTTGTGCACACCCAGACATATTCAGACACACTCAGGCACACTCACACACAGTCCGACACACTCCCACACACCCAGATACACTCAGACACAGTCAGACACATTGGTGTAAACCCAGATAGACACACTCAGACACACTCACACACACAGTCACACATACTCACACTCACCCACACACACTCAGACACACTCAGGCACACTTGAACACACTCAGGCACACTCAGGCACACCCGCACACACTCAGACACACTCAGACAAACTTAGGCACACTCGCACACACCCAGACACTCTCGCACACACTCAGGCACACTCAGACACACTCACACGCACTCACACACACTCAGACACACTGAGACACACTTGAACACACTCCGACACACTCAGACACTCACACACTCAGACACACTCCCAATCACTCAAGCACACTCAGGTGCACCTGCACACACTCAAACACACTGAGACACACCTGGAAACACTCAGACACACTCAGACACATAAATACATGCTCAGATAAACTCAGGCCTAATCAGACAAACTCAGGCACACACAGACACATTCTCACACACTCAGACACACTCAAACACACTCGCAGACATTCAGACACCTCAGGCACACTCAGACACCCTAGTGCACACCCAGACAAACTCAGACACACTCAGACACACTCACACACACTCAGACACTCTCAGGCACACAAAGACACACTCGCACACACTCACACACTCACACACACTCAGACACACTCAGGCACACCCAGACACACTCAGACACACTCCCACACAACCAGATACACTCAGAAACATTCAGACACACTCGTGCAAACCCAGATACACTCACACACACTCAGGCACACCTGCACATACGCACACACTGACACACTCACACTCTCACACACTCAGATGCACTAAGACACACTCAGACACACTCCCACACACTCAAGTACACTCACACACACTCACACACACTCAGACACTCTCAGGCACACCCAGACACACTCACACACACTCACACACTCACACACACTCAGACACACTCAGGCACACTCAGGCACACTCACACACACTCACACACACTCACACACATTCACACACACTCAGACACACTTGGACACACTTAGGCACACAGCCAGACACACTTAAACACATTCAGACACACTCAGGCACACTCACACACACTCAGGCACATTCAGACACACTCGTGCACACCCAGACACACTCAAACACACTCAGGCACACTCACACACACTCCCACACACCCAGATACACTCAGACACAGTCAGACACACTTGTGCAAACCCAGATACACTCAGAAACACTCACACACACTCACACACTCAGACACACACGCAAGCACTCAGACACTCTCAAACACTCTCTCACACACTCAGACACACTCAGACACACTTGAACACACTCAGGCACACTCAGGCACACCCGCACACACTCAGACACACTCAGACACACTCACACACACTCGCAGACACTCAGACACACTCAGGCACTCTCTCACACACTCAGACACACTTAGGCACACTCGCACACACCCAGACACATTCGCTCACTATCAGATACGCTCAGACACACTCAGACACACTCGCACACAGCCAGACACACTTAAACACACTCAGGCACACTCAGACACACTCATGCACACCCAGACAAACTCAGACACACTCAGACACACTCACAAACACTCAGACACACTCAGACACATAAATACATGCTCAGACAAACTCAGGCCTAATCAGACAAACTCAGGCACACCCAGACACACTAAGACACACTCAGACACACTCACACACACTCAGGCACACTCATACACACTCATGCACACTCAGACACAACACACTCACACACACTCAGACACACTCACACACACTCACACACACTCACACACACTCAGACACACTCAGGCACACTCATATACACTCAGACACACTCAGACACACTCTCACACAGCCAGACACACTTAAACACACTCAGGCACACTCAGGCACACTCAGGCACACCCGCACACACGCACACACTCTGACGCACTCACACTCAGACGCACTCACACACACTCAGACACACTGAGACACACTTGAACACACTCGTGCACACCCAGACACTCACACACTCAGGCACACTCCCACACAGTCAAGCACACTCAGATGCACCTGCACACACTCAAACACACTGAGACACACCTGGAAACACTCAGACACACTCAGACACATAAATACATGCTCAGATAAACTCAGGCCTAATCAGACAAACTCAGGCACACCCAGACACACTAAGACACACTCATACACACTCATGCACACTCAGACACAACACACTCACACACACTCAGACACACTCAGACACACTCAGACACACTCAGGCACACTCAGATACACTCAGACACACTCAGACACACTCAGACACACTTGAACACACTCAGACAAACTTAGGCACACTCGCACACACCCAGACACATTTGCTCACTCTCAGATACGCTCAGACACACTGAGACTCACTCACACACAGGCACACTCAGACACACTCGACACACTCAGACATAGTCACACACAATCACACACACTCAGACACTCTCAGGCACACCCAGACAAACTTGCACACACTCAGACACACTCGGACACACTCACACACACTCACACACTCACACACACTCAGACACTCTCAGACACACTCACACACACTCAGGCACACTCGCACACACCCAGACACATTCGCTCACACTCAGATACGTTCAGACACACTCAGGCACACAGCCAGACACACTTAAACACACTCAGACACACTCAGGCAAATTCTCACACACCCAAATGCACTCAGACAAACTCGCACACAGACAAGCACACTCAGATGCACCTGCACACACTCAAACACACTGAGACACACCTGGAAACACTCAGACACACGCAGACACATAAATACATGCTCAGACAAACTCAGGCCTAATCAGACAAACTCAGGCACACACAGACACACTCGCACACACTCAGACACCTCAGGCACACTCAGACACACTCGTGTACACCGAGACAAACTCAGACACACTCACACACACTCAGACATTCTCAGGCACACCCAGACACACTTGCACACACTCACACACTGTCACACACTCAGACACACTCAGGCACACCCAGACACACTCAGACACACTCACACACTCTCACACACACTCGGACACACTTAGGCACACAGCCAGACACACTTAAACACATTCAGACACACTCAGGCACACTCACACACACTCAGGCACATTCAGACACACTTGTGCACACCCAGACATATTCAGACACACTCAGGCACACTCACACACAGTCCGACACACTCCCACACACCCAGATACACTCAGACACAGTCAGACACATTGGTGTAAACCCAGATAGACACACTCAGACACACTCACACACACAGTCACACATACTCACACTCACCCACACACACTCAGACACACTCAGGCACACTTGAACACACTCAGGCACACTCAGGCACACCCGCACACAGCCAGACACACTCAGACAAACTTAGGCACACTCGCACACACCCAGACACTCTCGCACACACTCAGGCACACTCAGACACACTCACACGCACTCACACACACTCAGACACACTGAGACACACTTGAACACACTCCGACACACTCAGACACTCACACACTCAGACACACTCCCACTCACTCAAGCACACTCAGGTGCACCTGCACACACTCAAACACACTGAGACACACCTGGAAACACTCAGACACACTCAGACACATAAATACATGCTCAGATAAACTCAGGCCTAATCAGACAAACTCAGGCACACACAGACACATTCTCACACACTCAGACACACTCAAACACACTCGCACACATTCAGACACCTCAGGCACACTCAGACACCCTAGTGCACACCCAGACAAACTCAGACACACTCAGACACACTCACACACACTCAGACACTCTCAGGCACACAAAGACACACTCGCACACACTCACACACTCACACACACTCAGACACACTCAGGCACACCCAGACACACTCAGACACACTCCCACACAACCAGATACACTCAGAAACATTCAGACACACTCGTGCAAACCCAGATACACTCACACACACTCAGGCACACCTGCACATACGCACACACTGACACACTCACACTCTCACACACTCAGATGCACTAAGACACACTCAGACACACTCCCACACACTCAAGTACACTCACACACACTCACACACACTCAGACACTCTCAGGCACACCCAGACACACTCACACACACTCACACACTCACACACACTCAGACACACTCAGGCACACTCAGGCACACTCACACACACTCACACACACTCACACACATTCACACACACTCAGACACACTTGGACACACTTAGGCACACAGCCAGACACACTTAAACACATTCAGACACACTCAGGCACACTCACACACACTCAGGCACATTCAGACACACTCGTGCACACCCAGACACACTCAAACACACTCAGGCACACTCACACACACTCCCACACACCCAGATACACTCAGACACAGTCAGACACACTTGTGCAAACCCAGATACACTCAGAAACACTCACACACACTCACACACTCAGGCACACACGCAAGCACTCAGACACTCTCAAACACTCTCTCACACACTCAGACACACTCAGACACACTTGAACACACTCAGGCACACTCAGGCACACCCGCACACACTCAGACACACTCAGACACACTCACACACACTCGCAGACACTCAGACACACTCAGGCACTCTCTCACACACTCAGACACACTTAGGCACACTCGCACACACCCAGACACATTCGCTCACTATCAGATACGCTCAGACACACTCAGACACACTCGCACACAGCCAGACACACTTAAACACACTCAGGCACACTCAGACACACTCATGCACACCCAGACAAACTCAGACACACTCAGACACACTCACAAACACTCAGACACACTCAGACACATAAATACATGCTCAGACAAACTCAGGCCTAATCAGACAAACTCAGGCACACCCAGACACACTAAGACACACTCAGACACACTCACACACACTCAGGCACACTCATACACACTCATGCACACTCAGACACAACACACTCACACACACTCAGACACACTCACACACACTCACACACACTCACACACACTCAGACACACTCAGGCACACTCATATACACTCAGACACACTCAGACACACTCTCACACAGCCAGACACACTTAAACACACTCAGGCACACTCAGGCACACTCAGGCACACCCGCACACACGCACACACTCTGACGCACTCACACTCAGACGCACTCACACACACTCAGACACACTGAGACACAGTTGAACACACTCGTGCACACCCAGACACTCACACACTCAGGCACACTCCCACACAGTCAAGCACACTCAGATGCACCTGCACACACTCAAACACACTGAGACACACCTGGAAACACTCAGACACACTCAGACACATAAATACATGCTCAGATAAACTCAGGCCTAATCAGACAAACTCAGGCACACCCAGACACACTAAGACACACTCATACACACTCATGCACACTCAGACACAACACACTCACACACACTCAGACACACTCAGACACACTCAGACACACTCAGGCACACTCAGATACACTCAGACACACTCAGACACACTTGAACACACTCAGACAAACTTAGGCACACTCGCACACACCCAGACACATTTGCTCACTCTCAGATACGCTCAGACACACTGAGACTCACTCACACACAGGCACACTCAGACACACTCGACACACTCAGACATAGTCACACACAATCACACACACTCAGACACTCTCAGGCACACCCAGACAAACTTGCACACACTCAGACACACTCGGACACACTCACACACACTCACACACTCACACACACTCAGACACTCTCAGACACACTCACACACACTCAGGCACACTCGCACACACCCAGACACATTCGCTCACACTCAGATACGTTCAGACACACTCAGGCACACAGCCAGACACACTTAAACACACTCAGACACACTCAGGCAAATTCTCACACACCCAAATGCACTCAGACAAACTCGCACACAGACAAGCACACTCAGATGCACCTGCACACACTCAAACACACTGAGACACACCTGGAAACACTCAGACACACGCAGACACATAAATACATGCTCAGACAAACTCAGGCCTAATCAGACAAACTCAGGCACACACAGACACACTCGCACACACTCAGACACCTCAGGCACACTCAGACACACTCGTGTACACCGAGACAAACTCAGACACACTCACACACACTCAGACATTCTCAGGCACACCCAGACACACTTGCACACACTCACACACTGTCACACACTCAGACACACTCAGGCACACCCAGACACACTCAGACACACTCACACACTCTCACACACACTCGGACACACTTAGGCACACAGCCAGACACACTTAAACACATTCAGACACACTCAGGCACACTCACACACACTCAGGCACATTCAGACACACTTGTGCACACCCAGACATATTCAGACACACTCAGGCACACTCACACACAGTCCGACACACTCCCACACACCCAGATACACTCAGACACAGTCAGACACATTGGTGTAAACCCAGATAGACACACTCAGACACACTCACACACACAGTCACACATACTCACACTCACCCACACACACTCAGACACACTCAGGCACACTTGAACACACTCAGGCACACTCAGGCACACCCGCACACAGCCAGACACACTCAGACAAACTTAGGCACACTCGCACACACCCAGACACTCTCGCACACACTCAGGCACACTCAGACACACTCACACGCACTCACACACACTCAGACACACTGAGACACACTTGAACACACTCCGACACACTCAGACACTCACACACTCAGACACACTCCCACTCACTCAAGCACACTCAGGTGCACCTGCACACACTCAAACACACTGAGACACACCTGGAAACACTCAGACACACTCAGACACATAAATACATGCTCAGATAAACTCAGGCCTAATCAGACAAACTCAGGCACACACAGACACATTCTCACACACTCAGACACACTCAAACACACTCGCACACATTCAGACACCTCAGGCACACTCAGACACCCTAGTGCACACCCAGACAAACTCAGACACACTCAGACACACTCACACACACTCAGACACTCTCAGGCACACAAAGACACACTCGCACACACTCACACACTCACACACACTCAGACACACTCAGGCACACCCAGACACACTCAGACACACTCCCACACAACCAGATACACTCAGAAACATTCAGACACACTCGTGCAAACCCAGATACACTCACACACACTCAGGCACACCTGCACATACGCACACACTGACACACTCACACTCTCACACACTCAGATGCACTAAGACACACTCAGACACACTCCCACACACTCAAGTACACTCACACACACTCACACACACTCAGACACTCTCAGGCACACCCAGACACACTCACACACACTCACACACTCACACACACTCAGACACACTCAGGCACACTCAGGCACACTCACACACACTCACACACATTCACACACACTCAGACACACTTGGACACACTTAGGCACACAGCCAGACACACTTAAACACATTCAGACACACTCAGGCACACTCACACACACTCAGGCACATTCAGACACACTCGTGCACACCCAGACACACTCAAACACACTCAGGCACACTCACACACACTCCCACACACCCAGATACACTCAGACACAGTCAGACACACTTGTGCAAACCCAGATACACTCAGAAACACTCACACACACTCACACACTCAGACACACACGCAAGCACTCAGACACTCTCAAACACTCTCTCACACACTCAGACACACTCAGACACACTTGAACACACTCAGGCACACTCAGGCACACCCGCACACACTCAGACACACTCAGACACACTCACACACACTCGCAGACACTCAGACACACTCAGGCACTCTCTCACACACTCAGACACACTTAGGCACACTCGCACACACCCAGACACATTCGCTCACTATCAGATACGCTCAGACACACTCAGACACACTCGCACACAGCCAGACACACTTAAACACACTCAGGCACACTCAGACACACTCATGCACACCCAGACAAACTCAGACACACTCAGACACACTCACAAACACTCAGACACACTCAGACACATAAATACATGCTCAGACAAACTCAGGCCTAATCAGACAAACTCAGGCACACCCAGACACACTAAGACACACTCAGACACACTCACACACACTCAGGCACACTCATACACACTCATGCACACTCAGACACAACACACTCACACACACTCAGACACACTCACACACACTCACACACACTCACACACACTCAGACACACTCAGGCACACTCATATACACTCAGACACACTCAGACACACTCTCACACAGCCAGACACACTTAAACACACTCAGGCACACTCAGGCACACTCAGGCACACCCGCACACACGCACACACTCTGACGCACTCACACTCAGACGCACTCACACACACTCAGACACACTGAGACACACTTGAACACACTCGTGCACACCCAGACACTCACACACTCAGGCACACTCCCACACAGTCAAGCACACTCAGATGCACCTGCACACACTCAAACACACTGAGACACACCTGGAAACACTCAGACACACTCAGACACATAAATACATGCTCAGATAAACTCAGGCCTAATCAGACAAACTCAGGCACACCCAGACACACTAAGACACACTCAGACACACTCGCACACACTCAGGCACACTCATACACACTCATGCACACTCAGACACAACACACTCACACACACTCAGACACACTCACACACACTCAGACACACTCAGGCACACTCAGATACACTCAGACACACTCAGACACACTTGAACACACTCAGACAAACTTAGGCACACTCGCACACACCCAGACACATTTGCTCACTCTCAGATACGCTCAGACACACTGAGACTCACTCACACACAGGCACACTCAGACACACTCGACACACTCAGACATAGTCACACACAATCACACACACTCAGACACTCTCAGGCACACCCAGACAAACTTGCACACACTCAGACACACTCGGACACACTCACACACACTCACACACTCACACACACTCAGACACTCTCAGACACACTCACACACACTCAGGCACACTCGCACACACCCAGACACATTCGCTCACACTCAGATACGTTCAGACACACTCAGGCACACAGCCAGACACACTTAAACACACTCAGACACACTCAGGTAAATTCTCACACACCCAAATGCACTCAGACAAACTCGCACACAGACAAGCACACTCAGATGCACCTGCACACACTCAAACACACTGAGACACACCTGGAAACACTCAGACACACGCAGACACATAAATACATGCTCAGACAAACTCAGGCCTAATCAGACAAACTCAGGCACACACAGACACACTCGCACACACTCAGACACCTCAGGCACACTCAGACACACTCGTGTACACCGAGACAAACTCAGACGCACTCACACACACTCAGACATTCTCAGGCACACCCAGACACACTTGCACACACTCACACACTGTCACACACTCAGACACACTCAGGCACACCCAGACACACTCAGACACACTCACACACTCTCACACACACTCGGACACACTTAGGCACACAGCCAGACACACTTAAACACATTCAGACACACTCAGGCACACTCACACACACTCAGGCACATTCAGACACACTTGTGCACACCCAGACATATTCAGACACACTCAGGCACACTCACACACAGTCCGACACACTCTCACACACCCAGATACACTCAGACACAGTCAGACACATTGGTGTAAACCCAGATAGACACACTCAGACACACTCACACACACAGTCACACATACTCACACTCACCCACACACACTCAGACACACTCAGGCACACTTGAACACACTCAGGCACACTCAGGCACACCCGCACACAGCCAGACACACTCAGACAAACTTAGGCACACTCGCACACACCCAGACACTCTCGCACACACTCAGGCACACTCAGACACACTCACACGCACTCACACACACTCAGACACACTGAGACACACTTGAACACACTCCGACACACTCAGACACTCACACACTCAGACACACTCCCACTCACTCAAGCACACTCAGGTGCACCTGCACACACTCAAACACACTGAGACACACCTGGAAACACTCAGACACACTCAGACACATAAATACATGCTCAGATAAACTCAGGCCTAATCAGACAAACTCAGGCACACACAGACACATTCTCACACACTCAGACACACTCAAACACACTCGCACACATTCAGACACCTCAGGCACACTCAGACACCCTAGTGCACACCCAGACAAACTCAGACACACTCAGACACACTCACACACACTCAGACACTCTCAGGCACACAAAGACACACTCGCACACACTCACACACTCACACACACTCAGACACACTCAGGCACACCCAGACACACTCAGACACACTCCCACACAACCAGATACACTCAGAAACATTCAGACACACTCGTGCAAACCCAGATACACTCACACACACTCAGGCACACCTGCACATACGCACACACTGACACACTCACACTCTCACACACTCAGATGCACTAAGACACACTCAGACACACTCCCACACACTCAAGTACACTCACACACACTCACACACACTCAGACACTCTCAGGCACACCCAGACACACTCACACACACTCACACACTCACACACACTCAGACACACTCAGGCACACTCAGGCACACTCACACACACTCACACACACTCACACACATTCACACACACTCAGACACACTTGGACACACTTAGGCACACAGCCAGACACACTTAAACACATTCAGACACACTCAGGCACACTCACACACACTCAGGCACATTCAGACACACTCGTGCACACCCAGACACACTCAAACACACTCAGGCACACTCACACACACTCCCACACACCCAGATACACTCAGACACAGTCAGACACACTTGTGCAAACCCAGATACACTCAGAAACACTCACACACACTCACACACTCAGACACACACGCAAGCACTCAGACACTCTCAAACACTCTCTCACACACTCAGACACACTCAGACACACTTGAACACACTCAGGCACACTCAGGCACACCCGCACACACTCAGACACACTCAGACACACTCACACACACTCGCACACACCCAGACACATTTGCTCACTCTCAGATACGCTCAGACACACTGAGACTCACTCACACACAGGCACACTCAGACACACTCGACACACTCAGACATAGTCACACACAATCACACACACTCAGACACTCTCAGGCACACCCAGACAAACTTGCACACACTCAGACACACTCGGACACACTCACACACACTCACACACTCACACACACTCAGACACTCTCAGACACACTCACACACACTCAGGCACACTCGCACACACCCAGACACATTCGCTCACACTCAGATACGTTCAGACACACTCAGGCACACAGCCAGACACACTTAAACACACTCAGACACACTCAGGCAAATTCTCACACACCCAAATGCACTCAGACAAACTCGCACACAGACAAGCACACTCAGATGCACCTGCACACACTCAAACACACTGAGACACACCTGGAAACACTCAGACACACGCAGACACATAAATACATGCTCAGACAAACTCAGGCCTAATCAGACAAACTCAGGCACACACAGACACACTCGCACACACTCAGACACCTCAGGCACACTCAGACACACTCGTGTACACCGAGACAAACTCAGACACACTCACACACACTCAGACATTCTCAGGCACACCCAGACACACTTGCACACACTCACACACTGTCACACACTCAGACACACTCAGGCACACCCAGACACACTCAGACACACTCACACACTCTCACACACACTCGGACACACTTAGGCACACAGCCAGACACACTTAAACACATTCAGACACACTCAGGCACACTCACACACACTCAGGCACATTCAGACACACTTGTGCACACCCAGACATATTCAGACACACTCAGGCACACTCACACACAGTCCGACACACTCCCACACACCCAGATACACTCAGACACAGTCAGACACATTGGTGTAAACCCAGATAGACACACTCAGACACACTCACACACACAGTCACACATACTCACACTCACCCACACACACTCAGACACACTCAGGCACACTTGAACACACTCAGGCACACTCAGGCACACCCGCACACAGCCAGACACACTCAGACAAACTTAGGCACACTCGCACACACCCAGACACTCTCGCACACACTCAGGCACACTCAGACACACTCACACGCACTCACACACACTCAGACACACTGAGACACACTTGAACACACTCCGACACACTCAGACACTCACACACTCAGACACACTCCCACTCACTCAAGCACACTCAGGTGCACCTGCACACACTCAAACACACTGAGACACACCTGGAAACACTCAGACACACTCAGACACATAAATACATGCTCAGATAAACTCAGGCCTAATCAGACAAACTCAGGCACACACAGACACATTCTCACACACTCAGACACACTCAAACACACTCGCAGACATTCAGACACCTCAGGCACACTCAGACACCCTAGTGCACACCCAGACAAACTCAGACACACTCAGACACACTCACACACACTCAGACACTCTCAGGCACACAAAGACACACTCGCACACACTCACACACTCACACACACTCAGACACACTCAGGCACACCCAGACACACTCAGACACACTCCCACACAACCAGATACACTCAGAAACATTCAGACACACTCGTGCAAACCCAGATACACTCACACACACTCAGGCACACCTGCACATACGCACACACTGACACACTCACACTCTCACACACTCAGATGCACTAAGACACACTCAGACACACTCCCACACACTCAAGTACACTCACACACACTCACACACACTCAGACACTCTCAGGCACACCCAGACACACTCACACACACTCACACACTCACACACACTCAGACACACTCAGGCACACTCAGGCACACTCACACACACTCACACACACTCACACACATTCACACACACTCAGACACACTTGGACACACTTAGGCACACAGCCAGACACACTTAAACACATTCAGACACACTCAGGCACACTCACACACACTCAGGCACATTCAGACACACTCGTGCACACCCAGACACACTCAAACACACTCAGGCACACTCACACACACTCCCACACACCCAGATACACTCAGACACAGTCAGACACACTTGTGCAAACCCAGATACACTCAGAAACACTCACACACACTCACACACTCAGACACACACGCAAGCACTCAGACACTCTCAAACACTCTCTCACACACTCAGACACACTCAGACACACTTGAACACACTCAGGCACACTCAGGCACACCCGCACACACTCAGACACACTCAGACACACTCACACACACTCGCAGACACTCAGACACACTCAGGCACTCTCTCACACACTCAGACACACTTAGGCACACTCGCACACACCCAGACACATTCGCTCACTATCAGATACGCTCAGACACACTCAGACACACTCGCACACAGCCAGACACACTTAAACACACTCAGGCACACTCAGACACACTCATGCACACCCAGACAAACTCAGACACACTCAGACACACTCACAAACACTCAGACACACTCAGACACATAAATACATGCTCAGACAAACTCAGGCCTAATCAGACAAACTCAGGCACACCCAGACACACTAAGACACACTCAGACACACTCACACACACTCAGGCACACTCATACACACTCATGCACACTCAGACACAACACACTCACACACACTCAGACACACTCACACACACTCACACACACTCACACACACTCAGACACACTCAGGCACACTA
>NW_026990648.1:0-78995 GCF_036250125.1 Pseudopipra pipra | reverse complement strand
TCACTCAGACACAATCGCATACACTCAGACACACCTGCAAACACTGACAAACACCCAGACCCATAAATATATGCTCAGGCACACTCACGCACACTGAGACACACTTGCACAAACCCAGACACACTCAGACACACTCCGACACGCTCAGACACATTCAGGCACACCCAGAAACACTCAGACACATTCGCACACACTCACACACACTCAGACACACTCAGTCACGCTCAGACGCACTCAGACAAGCAGAGACACGCTCAGACACACTCAGAAACACTGAGACACACTCGCACACAGCCAGACACACTTGAACACTCAAGCGCAGTCCCACACCCCCAGACACGCTCAGACAGACTCAGACAGGCTCAGACACACTCAGGCACACTGACAGACGCTCAGACACACTCGCACACCCTCAGACACACTTGAGCACACTCAAACACACTCAGACACACTCAGACACACTCAAGCACACTCCCACACATCCAGACACACTCAGAAACATTCACACACATTCAGACACACTCTTACACACTCAGAAACACTCACACACTCTCAGACACACTCAGGCACACTCAGGCACACTCGCACAAACCCAGACACATTCGCACACACAGATATTCACAGACACACTCAGATACACTCTCACAAAGCCAGACACACTTAGACACACTCATCACACTCAGACACACTCAGACACAGTCAGACACAATCGCATACACTCAGACTCACCTGCAAACACTGACAAACAACCAGACCCATAAATATATGCTCAGGCACACTCACGCACACTGAGACACACTCGCACAAACCCAGACAGACTCAGACACACTCCGACACGCTCAGACACACTCAGACACACTCAGACAAGCAGAGACACACTCAGACACACTCAGAAACACTTAACACACTCGCACACACCCAGACACATTTGCTCACTCTCAGATACGCTCAGAAACACTCAGACACACTCGCACACAGCCAGACACACTTAAACACTCAAGCGCAGTCCCACACCCCCAGACACGCTCAGACAGACTCAGACACGCTCAGACACACTCAGGCACACTGACAGACGCTCAGACACACTCGCACACCCTCAGACACACTTGAGCACACTCAAACACACTCAGACACACTCAGACACACTCAAGCACACTCCCACACATCCAGACACACTCAGAAACAATCGCACACATTCAGACACGCTCTCACACACCCAGACACATTCGCACACACACAGATATTCTCACACTCAGAAACACTCTGACAAAGCCAGACACACTTAGACACACTCAGACACACTCAGACACAGTCAGACACGCTCAGACACAGTCGCATACACTCAGACACACCTGCAAACACTGCCAAACAATCAGACCCATAACTATAAGCTCAGGCACACTCACGCACATTGAGACACACTCGCACCAACCCAGACACACTCAGATACGCTCTGAGACACTCAGAGACACTCGCACATGCTCAGAAACAACTGCAAACACACTCGCACACTCCGACACACCATTTGCACACACCCAGACACATTCACTAACATTCAGATACGCTCAGACACAGTAAGACACACACGCACACAGCCAGACACACTTAAACACACTCCGACACACACTCAAGCACAGTCCCACACCCCCAGACACGCTCAGTCACACTCAAACCCACTCAGGCACACTGAGAGATGCTCAGACACACTCGCACACCCTCAGACACACTTGAGCACACTCAAGCACACTTAGACAGTCACACACACCCAAGCACACTCCCACACATCCCCAGACACACTCAGAAACATTTGCACACATTCAGCCACACTCTCACACACCCAGACACATTCGCACACGCACAGATATTCTCATACACACTCAGAAACACTCTCACAAAGCCAGACACACTTAGACACACTCATCACACTCAGACACTCTCAGACACACTCAGACACACTCAGACACAATCGCATACACTCAGACACACCTGCAAACACTGACAAACACCCAGACCCATAAATATATGCTCAGGCACACTCACGCACACTGAGACACACTTGCACAAACCCAGACACACTCAGACACACTCCGACACGCTCAGACACATTCAGGCACACCCAGAAACACTCAGACACATTCGCACACACTCACACACACTCAGACACACTCAGTCACGCTCAGACGCACTCAGACAAGCAGAGACACGCTCAGACACACTCAGAAACACTGAGACACACTCGCACACAGCCAGACACACTTGAACACTCAAGCGCAGTCCCACACCCCCAGACACGCTCAGACAGACTCAGACAGGCTCAGACACACTCAGGCACACTGACAGACGCTCAGACACACTCGCACACCCTCAGACACACTTGAGCACACTCAAACACACTCAGACACACTCAGACACACTCAAACACACTCCCACACATCCAGACACACTCAGAAACATTCACACACATTCAGACACACTCTTACACACTCAGAAACACTCACACACTCTCAGACACACTCAGGCACACTCAGGCACACTCGCACACACCCAGACACATTCGCACACACAGATATTCACAGACACACTCAGATACACTCTCACAAAGCCAGACACACTTAGACACACTCATCACACTCAGACACACTCAGACACAGTCAGACACAATCGCATACACTCAGACTCACCTGCAAACACTGACAAACAACCAGACCCATAAATATATGCTCAGGCACACTCACGCACACTGAGACACACTCGCACAAACCCAGACAGACTCAGACACACTCCGACACGCTCAGACACACTCAGACACACTCAGACAAGCAGAGACACACTCAGACACACTCAGAAACACTTAACACACTCGCACACACCCAGACACATTTGCTCACTCTCAGATACGCTCAGAAACACTCAGACACACTCGCACACAGCCAGACACACTTAAACACTCAAGCGCAGTCCCACACCCCCAGACACGCTCAGACAGACTCAGACACGCTCAGACACACTCAGGCACACTGAGAGACGCTCAGACACACTCGCACACCCTCAGACACACTTGAGCACACTCAAACACACTCAGACACACTCAGACACACTCAAGCACACTCCCACACATCCAGACACACTCAGAAACAATCGCACACATTCAGACTCGCTCTCACACACCCAGACACATTCGCACACACACAGATATTCTCACACTCAGAAACACTCTGACAAAGCCAGACACACTTAGACACACTCAGACACACTCAGACACAGTCAGACACGCTCAGACACAGTCGCATACACTCAGACACACCTGCAAACACTGCCAAACAATCAGACCCATAACTATAAGCTCAGGCACACTCACGCACATTGAGACACACTCGCACAAACCCAGACACACTCAGATATGCTCTGAGACACTCAGAGACACTCGCACACGCTCAGAAACAACTGCAAACACACTCGCACACTCCGACACACCATTTGCACACACCCAGACACATTCACTAACATTCAGATACGCTCAGACACAGTAAGACACACACGCACACAGCCAGACACACTTAAACACACTCCGACACACACTCAAGCACAGTCCCACACCCCCAGACACGCTCAGTCACACTCAAACCCACTCAGGCACACTGAGAGATGCTCAGACAAACTCGCACACCCTCAGACACACTTGAGCACACTCAAGCACACTTAGACAGTCACACACACCCAAGCACACTCCCACACATCCCCAGACACACTCAGAAACATTTGCACACATTCAGCCACACTCTCACACACCCAGACACATTCGCACACACACAGATATTCTCATACACACTCAGAAACACTCTCACAAAGCCAGACACACTTAGACACACTCATCACACTCAGACACTCTCAGACACACTCAGACACACTCAGACACAATCGCATACACTCAGACACACCTGCAAACACTGACAAACACCCAGACCCATAAATATATGCTCAGGCACACTCACGCACACTGAGACACACTTGCACAAACCCAGACACACTCAGACACACTCCGACACGCTCAGACACATTCAGGCACACCCAGAAACACTCAGACACATTCGCACACACTCACACACACTCAGACACACTCAGTCACGCTCAGACGCACTCAGACAAGCAGAGACACGCTCAGACACACTCAGAAACACTGAGACACACTCGCACACAGCCAGACACACTTGAACACTCAAGCGCAGTCCCACACCCCCAGACACGCTCAGACAGACTCAGACACGCTCAGACGCACTCAGGCACACTGACAGACGCTCAGACACACTCGCACACCCTCAGACACACTTGAGCACACTCAAACACACTCAGACACACTCAGACACACTCAAGCACACTCCCACACATCCAGACACACTCAGAAACATTCACACACATTCAGACACACTCTTACACACTCAGAAACACTCACACACTCTCAGACACACTCAGGCACACTCAGGCACACTCGCACACACCCAGACACATTCGCACACACAGATATTCACAGACACACTCAGATACACTCTCACAAAGCCAGACACACTTAGACACACTCATCACACTCAGACACACTCAGACACAGTCAGACACAATCGCATACACTCAGACTCACCTGCAAACACTGACAAACAACCAGACCCATAAATATATGCTCAGGCACACTCACGCACACTGAGACACACTCGCACAAACCCAGACAGACTCAGACACACTCCGACACGCTCAGACACACTCAGACACACTCAGACAAGCAGAGACACACTCAGACACACTCAGAAACACTTAACACACTCGCACACACCCAGACACATTTGCTCACTCTCAGATACGCTCAGAAACACTCAGACACACTCGCACACAGCCAGACACACTTAAACACTCAAGCGCAGTCCCACACCCCCAGACACACTCAGACAGACTCAGACACGCTCAGACACACTCAGGCACACTGAGAGACGCTCAGACACACTCACACACCCTCAGACACACTTGAGCACACTCAAACACACTCAGACACACTCAGACACACTCAAGCACACTCCCACACATCCAGACACACTCAGAAACAATCGCACACATTCAGACACGCTCTCACACACCCAGACACATTCGCACACACACAGATATTCTCACACTCAGAAACACTCTGACAAAGCCAGACACACTTAGACACACTCAGACACACTCAGACACAGTCAGACACGCTCAGACACAGTCGCATACACTCAGACACACCTGCAAACACTGCCAAACAATCAGACCCACAACTATAAGCTCAGGCACACTCACGCACATTGAGACACACTCGCACAAACCCAGACACACTCAGATACGCTCTGAGACACTCAGAGACACTCGCACACGCTCAGAAACAACTGCAAACACACTCGCACACTCCGACACACCATTTGCACACACCCAGACACATTCACTAACACTCAGATACGCTCAGACACAGTAAGACACACACGCACACAGCCAGACACACTTAAACACACTCCGACACACACTCAAGCACAGCCCCACACCCCCAGACACGCTCAGTCACACTCAAGCTCACTCAGACACACTGAGAGATGCTCAGACACACTCGCACACCCTCAGACACACTTGAGCACACTCAAACACACTTAGACACAGTCACACACTCCCAAGCACACTCCCACACATCCCCAGACACACTCAGAAACATTTGCACACATTCAGCCACACTCTCACACACCAGACACATTCGCACACACACAGATATTCTCATACACACTCAGAAACACTCTCACAAAGCCAGACACACTTAGACACACTCATCACACTCAGACACTCTCAGACACACTCAGACACACTCAGACACAATCGCATACACTCAGACACACCTGCAAACACTGACAAACACCCAGACCCATAAATATATGCTCAGGCACACTCACGCACACTGAGACACACTTGCACAAACCCAGACACACTCAGACACACTCCAACACGCTCAGACACATTCAGGCACACCCAGAAACACTCAGACACATTCGCACACACTCACACACACTCAGACACACTCAGTCACGCTCAGACGCACTCAGACAAGCAGAGACATGCTCAGACACACTCAGAAACACTGAGACACACTCGCACACAGCCAGACACACTTGAACACTCAAGCGCAGTCCCACACCCCCAGACACGCTCAGACAGACTCAGACAGGCTCAGACACACTCAGGCACACTGACAGACGCTCAGACACACTCGCACACCCTCAGACACACTTGAGCACACTCAAACACACTCAGACACACTCAGACACACTCAAACACACTCCCACACATCCAGACACACTCAGAAACATTCACACACATTCAGACACACTCTTACACACTCAGAAACACTCACACACTCTCAGACACACTCAGGCACACTCAGGCACACTCGCACACACCCAGACACATTCGCACACACAGATATTCACAGACACACTCAGATACACTCTCACAAAGCCAGACACACTTAGACACACTCATCACACTCAGACACACTCAGACACAGTCAGACACAATCGCATACACTCAGACTCACCTGCAAACACTGACAAACAACCAGACCCATAAATATATGCTCAGGCACACTCACGCACACTGAGACACACTCGCACAAACCCAGACAGACTCAGACACACTCCGACACGCTCAGACACACTCAGACACACTCAGACAAGCAGAGACACACTCAGACACACTCAGAAACACTTAACACACTCGCACACACCCAGACACATTTGCTCACTCTCAGATACGCTCAGAAACACTCAGACACACTCGCACACAGCCAGACACACTTAAACACTCAAGCGCAGTCCCACACCCCCAGACACGCTCAGACAGACTCAGACACGCTCAGACACACTCAGGCACACTGAGAGACGCTCAGACACACTCGCACACCCTCAGACACACTTGAGCACACTCAAACACACTCAGACACACTCAGACACACTCAAGCACACTCCCACACATCCAGACACACTCAGAAACAATCGCACACATTCAGACTCGCTCTCACACACCCAGACACATTCGCACACACACAGATATTCTCACACTCAGAAACACTCTGACAAAGCCAGACACACTTAGACACACTCAGACACACTCAGACACAGTCAGACACGCTCAGACACAGTCGCATACACTCAGACACACCTGCAAACACTGCCAAACAATCAGACCCATAACTATAAGCTCAGGCACACTCACGCACATTGAGACACACTCGCACAAACCCAGACACACTCAGATATGCTCTGAGACACTCAGAGACACTCGCACACGCTCAGAAACAACTGCAAACACACTCGCACACTCCGACACACCATTTGCACACACCCAGACACATTCACTAACATTCAGATACGCTCAGACACAGTAAGACACACACGCACACAGCCAGACACACTTAAACACACTCCGACACACACTCAAGCACAGTCCCACACCCCCAGACACGCTCAGTCACACTCAAGCCCACTCAGGCACACTGAGAGATGCTCAGACACACTCACACACCCTCAGACACACTTGAGCACACTCAAGCACACTTAGACAGTCACACACACCCAAGCACACTCCCACACATCCCCAGACACACTCAGAAACATTTGCACACATTCAGCCACACTCTCACACACCCAGACACATTCGCACACACACAGATATTCTCATACACACTCAGAAACACTCTCACAAAGCCAGACACACTTAGACACACTCATCACACTCAGACACTCTCAGACACACTCAGACACACTCAGACACAATCGCATACACTCAGACACACCTGCAAACACTGACAAACACCCAGACCCATAAATATATGCTCAGGCACACTCACGCACACTGAGACACACTTGCACAAACCCAGACACACTCAGACACACTCCGACACGCTCAGACACATTCAGGCACACCCAGAAACACTCAGACACATTCGCACACACTCACACACACTCAGACACACTCAGTCACGCTCAGACGCACTCAGACAAGCAGAGACACGCTCAGACACACTCAGAAACACTGAGACACACTCGCACACAGCCAGACACACTTGAACACTCAAGCGCAGTCCCACACCCCCAGACACGCTCAGACAGACTCAGACAGGCTCAGACACACTCAGGCACACTGACAGACGCTCAGACACACTCGCACACCCTCAGACACACTTGAGCACACTCAAACACACTCAGACACACTCAGACACACTCAAACACACTCCCACACATCCAGACACACTCAGAAACATTCACACACATTCAGACACACTCTTACACACTCAGAAACACTCACACACTCTCAGACACACTCAGGCACACTCAGGCACACTCGCACACACCCAGACACATTCGCACACACAGATATTCACAGACACACTCAGATACACTCTCACAAAGCCAGACACACTTAGACACACTCAGACACCATCAGACACAATCGCATACACTCAGACACACCTGCAAACACTGACAAACAACCAGACCCATAAATATATGCTCAGGCACACTCACGCACACTGAGACACACTCGCACAAACCCAGACAGACTCAGACACACTCCGACATGCTCAGACACACTCAGACACACTCAGACAAGCAGAGACACACTCAGACACACTCAGAAACACTTAACACACTCGCACACACCCAGACACATTTGCTCACTCTCAGATAGGCTCAGAAAGACTCAGACACACTCGCACGCAGCCAGACACACTTAAACACTCAAGCGCAGTCCCACACCCCCAGACATGCTCAGACAGACTCAGACAGGCTCAGACACACTCAGGCACACTGACAGACGCTCAGACACACTCGCACACCCTCAGACACACTTGAGCACACTCAAACACACTCAGACACACTCAGACACACTCAAGCACACTCCCACACATCCAGACACACTCAGAAACATTCACACACATTCAGACACACTCTTACACACTCAGAAACACTCACACACTCTCAGACACACTCAGGCACACTCAGGCACACTCGCACACACCCAGACACATTCGCACACACAGATATTCACAGACACACTCAGATACACTCTCACAAAGCCAGACACACTTAGACACACTCATCACACTCAGACACACTCAGACACAGTCAGACACAATCGCATACACTCAGACTCACCTGCAAACACTGACAAACAACCAGACCCATAAATATATGCTCAGGCACACTCACGCACACTGAGACACACTCGCACAAACCCAGACAGACTCAGACACACTCCGACACACTCAGACACACTCAGACACACTCAGACAAGCAGAGACACACTCAGACACACTCAGAAACACTTAACACACTCGCACACACCCAGACACATTTGCACACTCTCAGATACGCTCAGAAACACTCAGACACACTCGCACACAGCCAGACACGCTTAAACACTCAAGCGCAGTCCCACACCCCCAGACACACAAAGACAGACTCAGACACGCTCAGACACACTCAGGCACACTGACAGACGCTCAGACACACTCGCACACACTCAGACACACTTGAGCACACTCAAACACACTCAGACACACTCAGACACACTCAAGCACACTCCCACACATCCAGACACACTCAGAAACAATCGCACACAGACACGCTCTCACACACCCAGACACATTCGCACACACACAGATATTCTCACACTCAGAAACACTCTGACAAAGCCAGACACACTTAGACACACTCAGACACACTCAGACACAGTCAGACACGCTCAGACACAGTCGCATACACTCAGACACACCTGCAAACACTGCCAAACAATCAGACCCACAACTATAAGCTCAGGCACACTCACGCACATTGAGACACACTCGCACAAACCCAGACACACTCAGACACACTCCAACACGCTCAGACACATTCAGGCACACCCAGAAACACTCAGACACATTCGCACACACTCACACACACTCAGACACACTCAGTCACGCTCAGACGCACTCAGACAAGCAGAGACATGCTCAGACACACTCAGAAACACTGAGACACACTCGCACACAGCCAGACACACTTGAACACTCAAGCGCAGTCCCACACCCCCAGACACGCTCAGACAGACTCAGACAGGCTCAGACACACTCAGGCACACTGACAGACGCTCAGACACACTCGCACACCCTCAGACACACTTGAGCACACTCAAACACACTCAGACACACTCAGACACACTCAAACACACTCCCACACATCCAGACACACTCAGAAACATTCACACACATTCAGACACACTCTTACACACTCAGAAACACTCACACACTCTCAGACACACTCAGGCACACTCAGGCACACTCGCACACACCCAGACACATTCGCACACACAGATATTCACAGACACACTCAGATACACTCTCACAAAGCCAGACACACTTAGACACACTCATCACACTCAGACACACTCAGACACAGTCAGACACAATCGCATACACTCAGACTCACCTGCAAACACTGACAAACAACCAGACCCATAAATATATGCTCAGGCACACTCACGCACACTGAGACACACTCGCACAAACCCAGACAGACTCAGACACACTCCGACACGCTCAGACACACTCAGACACACTCAGACAAGCAGAGACACACTCAGACACACTCAGAAACACTTAACACACTCGCACACACCCAGGCACATTTGCTCACTCTCAGATACGCTCAGAAACACTCAGACACACTCGCACACAGCCAGACACACTTAAACACTCAAGCGCAGTCCCACACCCCCAGACACGCTCAGACAGACTCAGACACGCTCAGACACACTCAGGCACACTGAGAGACGCTCAGACACACTCGCACACCCTCAGACACACTTGAGCACACTCAAACACACTCAGACACACTCAGACACACTCAAGCACACTCCCACACATCCAGACACACTCAGAAACAATCGCACACATTCAGACACGCTCTCACACACCCAGACACATTCGCACACACACAGATATTCTCACACTCAGAAACACTCTGACAAAGCCAGACACACTTAGACACACTCAGACACACTCAGACACAGTCAGACACGCTCAGACACAGTCGCATACACTCAGACACACCTGCAAACACTGCCAAACAATCAGACCCATAACTATAAGCTCAGGCACACTCACGCACATTGAGACACACTCGCACAAACCCAGACACACTCAGATATGCTCTGAGACACTCAGAGACACTCGCACACGCTCAGAAACAACTGCAAACACACTCGCACACTCCGACACACCATTTGCACACACCCAGACACATTCACTAACATTCAGATACGCTCAGACACAGTAAGACACACACGCACACAGCCAGACACACTTAAACACACTCCGACACACACTCAAGCACAGTCCCACACCCCCAGACACGCTCAGTCACACTCAAGCCCACTCAGGCACACTGAGAGATGCTCAGACACACTCACACACCCTCAGACACACTTGAGCACACTCAAGCACACTTAGACAGTCACACACACCCAAGCACACTCCCACACATCCCCAGACACACTCAGAAACATTTGCACACATTCAGCCACACTCTCACACACCCAGACACATTCGCACACACACAGATATTCTCATACACACTCAGAAACACTCTCACAAAGCCAGACACACTTAGACACACTCATCACACTCAGACACTCTCAGACACACTCAGACACACTCAGACACAATCGCATACACTCAGACACACCTGCAAACACTGACAAACACCCAGACCCATAAATATATGCTCAGGCACACTCACGCACACTGAGACACACTTGCACAAACCCAGACACACTCAGACACACTCCGACACGCTCAGACACATTCAGGCACACCCAGAAACACTCAGACACATTCGCACACACTCACACACACTCAGACACACTCAGTCACGCTCAGACGCACTCAGACAAGCAGAGACACGCTCAGACACACTCAGAAACACTGAGACACACTCGCACACAGCCAGACACACTTGAACACTCAAGCGCAGTCCCACACCCCCAGACACGCTCAGACAGACTCAGACAGGCTCAGACACACTCAGGCACACTGAGAGACGCTCAGACACACTCGCACACCCTCAGACACACTTGAGCACACTCAAACACACTCAGACACACTCAGACACACTCAAACACACTCCCACACATCCAGACACACTCAGAAACATTCACACACATTCAGACACACTCTTACACACTCAGAAACACTCACACACTCTCAGACACACTCAGGCACACTCAGGCACACTCGCACACACCCAGACACATTCGCACACACAGATATTCACAGACACACTCAGATACACTCTCACAAAGCCAGACACACTTAGACACACTCAGACACCATCAGACACAATCGCATACACTCAGACACACCTGCAAACACTGACAAACAACCAGACCCATAAATATATGCTCAGGCACACTCACGCACACTGAGACACACTCGCACAAACCCAGACAGACTCAGACACACTCCGACATGCTCAGACACACTCAGACACACTCAGACAAGCAGAGACACACTCAGACACACTCAGAAACACTTAACACACTCGCACACACCCAGACACATTTGCTCACTCTCAGATAGGCTCAGAAAGACTCAGACACACTCGCACGCAGCCAGACACACTTAAACACTCAAGCGCAGTCCCACACCCCCAGACATGCTCAGACAGACTCAGACAGGCTCAGACACACTCAGGCACACTGACAGACGCTCAGACACACTCGCACACCCTCAGACACACTTGAGCACACTCAAACACACTCAGACACACTCAGACACACTCAAGCACACTCCCACACATCCAGACACACTCAGAAACATTCACACACATTCAGACACACTCTTACACACTCAGAAACACTCACACACTCTCAGACACACTCAGGCACACTCAGGCACACTCGCACACACCCAGACACATTCGCACACACAGATATTCACAGACACACTCAGATACACTCTCACAAAGCCAGACACACTTAGACACACTCATCACACTCAGACACACTCAGACACAGTCAGACACAATCGCATACACTCAGACTCACCTGCAAACACTGACAAACAACCAGACCCATAAATATATGCTCAGGCACACTCACGCACACTGAGACACACTCGCACAAACCCAGACAGACTCAGACACACTCCGACACACTCAGACACACTCAGACACACTCAGACAAGCAGAGACACACTCAGACACACTCAGAAACACTTAACACACTCGCACACACCCAGACACATTTGCACACTCTCAGATACGCTCAGAAACACTCAGACACACTCGCACACAGCCAGACACGCTTAAACACTCAAGCGCAGTCCCACACCCCCAGACACACAAAGACAGACTCAGACACGCTCAGACACACTCAGGCACACTGACAGACGCTCAGACACACTCGCACACACTCAGACACACTTGAGCACACTCAAACACACTCAGACACACTCAGACACACTCAAGCACACTCCCACACATCCAGACACACTCAGAAACAATCGCACACATTCAGACACGCTCTCACACACCCAGACACATTCGCACACACACAGATATTCTCACACTCAGAAACACTCTGACAAAGCCAGACACACTTAGACACACTCAGACACACTCAGACACAGTCAGACACGCTCAGACACAGTCGCATACACTCAGACACACCTGCAAACACTGCCAAACAATCAGACCCACAACTATAAGCTCAGGCACACTCACGCACATTGAGACACACTCGCACAAACCCAGACACACTCAGATACGCTCTGAGACACTCAGAGACACTCGCACACGCTCAGAAACAACTGCAAACACACTCGCACACTCCGACACACCATTTGCACACACCCAGACACATTCACTAACACTCAGATACGCTCAGACACAGTAAGACACACACGCACACAGCCAGACACACTTAAACACACTCCGACACACACTCAAGCACAGTCCCACACCCCCAGACACGCTCAGTCACACTCAAGCCCACTCAGGCACACTGAGAGATGCTCAGACACACTCGCACACCCTCAGACACACTTGAGCACACTCAAGCACACTTAGACAGTCACACACACCCAAGCACACTCCCACACATCCCCAGACACACTCAGAAACATTTGCACACATTCAGCCACACTCTCACACACCCAGACACATTCGCACACACACAGATATTCTCATACACACTCAGAAACACTCTCACAAAGCCAGACACACTTAGACACACTCATCACACTCAGACACTCTCAGACACACTCAGACACACTCAGACACAATCGCATACACTCAGACACACCTGCAAACACTGACAAACACCCAGACCCATAAATATATGCTCAGGCACACTCACGCACACTGAGACACACTTGCACAAACCCAGACACACTCAGACACACTCCGACACGCTCAGACACATTCAGGCACACCCAGAAACACTCAGACACATTCGCACACACTCACACACACTCAGACACACTCAGTCACGCTCAGACGCACTCAGACAAGCAGAGACACGCTCAGACACACTCAGAAACACTGAGACACACTCGCACACAGCCAGACACACTTGAACACTCAAGCGCAGTCCCACACCCCCAGACACGCTCAGACAGACTCAGACAGGCTCAGACACACTCAGGCACACTGACAGACGCTCAGACACACTCGCACACCCTCAGACACACTTGAGCACACTCAAACACACTCAGACACACTCAGACACACTCAAACACACTCCCACACATCCAGACACACTCAGAAACATTCACACACATTCAGACACACTCTTACACACTCAGAAACACTCACACACTCTCAGACACACTCAGGCACACTCAGGCACACTCGCACACACCCAGACACATTCGCACACACAGATATTCACAGACACACTCAGATACACTCTCACAAAGCCAGACACACTTAGACACACTCATCACACTCAGACACACTCAGACACAGTCAGACACAATCGCATACACTCAGACTCACCTGCAAACACTGACAAACAACCAGACCCATAAATATATGCTCAGGCACACTCACGCACACTGAGACACACTCGCACAAACCCAGACAGACTCAGACACACTCCGACACGCTCAGACACACTCAGACACACTCAGACAAGCAGAGACACACTCAGACACACTCAGAAACACTTAACACACTCGCACACACCCAGACACATTTGCTCACTCTCAGATACGCTCAGAAACACTCAGACACACTCGCACACAGCCAGACACGCTTAAACACTCAAGCGCAGTCCCACACCCCCAGACACACAAAGACAGACTCAGACACGCTCAGACACACTCAGGCACACTGACAGACGCTCAGACACACTCGCACACACTCAGACACACTTGAGCACACTCAAACACACTCAGACACACTCAGACACACTCAAGCACACTCCCACACATCCAGACACACTCAGAAACAATCGCACACATTCAGACACGCTCTCACACACCCAGACACATTCGCACACACACAGATATTCTCACACTCAGAAACACTCTGACAAAGCCAGACACACTTAGACACACTCAGACACACTCAGACACACTCAGACACGCTCAGACACAGTCGCATACACTCAGACACACCTGCAAACACTGCCAAACAATCAGACCCATAACTATAAGCTCAGGCACACTCACGCACATTGAGACACACTCGCACAAACCCAGACACACTCAGATACGCTCTGAGACACTCAGAGACACTCGCACACGCTCAGAAACAACTGCAAACACACTCGCACACTCCGACACACCATTTGCACACACCCAGACACATTCACTAACATTCAGATACGCTCAGACACAGTAAGACACACACGCACACAGCCAGACACACTTAAACACACTCCGACACACACTCAAGCACAGTCCCACACCCCCAGACACGCTCAGTCACACTCAAGCCCACTCAGGCACACTGAGAGATGCTCAGACACACTCGCACACCCTCAGACACACTTGAGCACACTCAAGCACACTTAGACAGTCACACACACCCAAGCACACTCCCACACATCCCCAGACACACTCAGAAACATTTGCACACATTCAGCCACACTCTCACACACCCAGACACATTCGCACACACACAGATATTCTCATACACACTCAGAAACACTCTCACAAAGCCAGACACACTTAGACACACTCATCACACTCAGACACTCTCAGACACACTCAGACACACTCAGACACAATCGCATACACTCAGACACACCTGCAAACACTGACAAACACCCAGACCCATAAATATATGCTCAGGCACACTCACGCACACTGAGACACACTTGCACAAACCCAGACACACTCAGACACACTCCGACACGCTCAGACACATTCAGGCACACCCAGAAACACTCAGACACATTCGCACACACTCACACACACTCAGACACACTCAGTCACGCTCAGACGCACTCAGACAAGCAGAGACACGCTCAGACACACTCAGAAACACTGAGACACACTCGCACACAGCCAGACACACTTGAACACTCAAGCGCAGTCCCACACCCCCAGACACGCTCAGACAGACTCAGACAGGCTCAGACACACTCAGGCACACTGACAGACGCTCAGACACACTCGCACACCCTCAGACACACTTGAGCACACTCAAACACACTCAGACACACTCAGACACACTCAAACACACTCCCACACATCCAGACACACTCAGAAACATTCACACACATTCAGACACACTCTTACACACTCAGAAACACTCACACACTCTCAGACACACTCAGGCACACTCAGGCACACTCGCACACACCCAGACACATTCGCACACACAGATATTCACAGACACACTCAGATACACTCTCACAAAGCCAGACACACTTAGACACACTCAGACACCATCAGACACAATCACATACACTCAGACACACCTGCAAACACTGACAAACAACCAGACCCATAAATATATGCTCAGGCACACTCACGCACACTGAGACACACTCGCACAAACCCAGACAGACTCAGACACACTCCGACATGCTCAGACACACTCAGACACACTCAGACAAGCAGAGACACACTCAGACACACTCAGAAACACTTAACACACTCGCACACACCCAGACACATTTGCTCACTCTCAGATAGGCTCAGAAAGACTCAGACACACTCGCACGCAGCCAGACACACTTAAACACTCAAGCGCAGTCCCACACCCCCAGACATGCTCAGACAGACTCAGACAGGCTCAGACACACTCAGGCACACTGACAGACGCTCAGACACACTCGCACACCCTCAGACACACTTGAGCACACTCAAACACACTCAGACACACTCAGACACACTCAAGCACACTCCCACACATCCAGACACACTCAGAAACATTCACACACATTCAGACACACTCTTACACACTCAGAAACACTCACACACTCTCAGACACACTCAGGCACACTCAGGCACACTCGCACACACCCAGACACATTCGCACACACAGATATTCACAGACACACTCAGATACACTCTCACAAAGCCAGACACACTTAGACACACTCATCACACTCAGACACACTCAGACACAGTCAGACACAATCGCATACACTCAGACTCACCTGCAAACACTGACAAACAACCAGACCCATAAATATATGCTCAGGCACACTCACGCACACTGAGACACACTCGCACAAACCCAGACAGACTCAGACACACTCCGACACACTCAGACACACTCAGACACACTCAGACAAGCAGAGACACACTCAGACACACTCAGAAACACTTAACACACTCGCACACACCCAGACACATTTGCACACTCTCAGATACGCTCAGAAACACTCAGACACACTCGCACACAGCCAGACACGCTTAAACACTCAAGCGCAGTCCCACACCCCCAGACACACAAAGACAGACTCAGACACGCTCAGACACACTCAGGCACACTGACAGACGCTCAGACACACTCGCACACACTCAGACACACTTGAGCACACTCAAACACACTCAGACACACTCAGACACACTCAAGCACACTCCCACACATCCAGACACACTCAGAAACAATCGCACACATTCAGACACGCTCTCACACACCCAGACACATTCGCACACACACAGATATTCTCACACTCAGAAACACTCTGACAAAGCCAGACACACTTAGACACACTCAGACACACTCAGACACAGTCAGACACGCTCAGACACAGTCGCATACACTCAGACACACCTGCAAACACTGCCAAACAATCAGACCCACAACTATTAGCTCAGGCACACTCACGCACATTGAGACACACTCGCACAAACCCAGACACACTCAGATACGCTCTGAGACACTCAGAGACACTCGCACACGCTCAGAAACAACTGCAAACACACTCGCACACTCCGACACACCATTTGCACACACCCAGACACATTCACTAACATTCAGATACGCTCAGACACAGTAAGACACACACGCACACAGCCAGACACACTTAAACACACTCCGACACACACTCAAGCACAGTCCCACACCCCCAGACACGCTCAGTCACACTCAAGCCCACTCAGGCACACTGAGAGATGCTCAGACACACTCGCACACCCTCAGACACACTTGAGCACACTCAAGCACACTTAGACAGTCACACACACCCAAGCACACTCCCACACATCCCCAGACACACTCAGAAACATTTGCACACATTCAGCCACACTCTCACACACCCAGACACATTCGCACACACACAGATATTCTCATACACACTCAGAAACACTCTCACAAAGCCAGACACACTTAGACACACTCATCACACTCAGACACTCTCAGACACACTCAGACACACTCAGACACAATCGCATACACTCAGACACACCTGCAAACACTGACAAACACCCAGACCCATAAATATATGCTCAGGCACACTCACGCACGCTGAGACACACTTGCACAAACCCAGACACACTCAGACACACTCCGACACGCTCAGACACATTCAGGCACACCCAGAAACACTCAGACACATTCGCACACACTCACACACACTCAGACACACTCAGTCACGCTCAGACGCACTCAGACAAGCAGAGACACGCTCAGACACACTCAGAAACACTGAGACACACTCGCACACAGCCAGACACACTTGAACACTCAAGCGCAGTCCCACACCCCCAGACACGCTCAGACAGACTCAGACAGGCTCAGACACACTCAGGCACACTGACAGACGCTCAGACACACTCGCACACCCTCAGACACACTTGAGCACACTCAAACACACTCAGACACACTCAGACACACTCAAACACACTCCCACACATCCAGACACACTCAGAAACATTCACACACATTCAGACACACTCTTACACACTCAGAAACACTCACACACTCTCAGACACACTCAGGCACACTCAGGCACACTCGCACACACCCAGACACATTCGCACACACAGATATTCACAGACACACTCAGATACACTCTCACAAAGCCAGACACACTTAGACACACTCATCACACTCAGACACACTCAGACACAGTCAGACACAATCGCATACACTCAGACTCACCTGCAAACACTGACAAACAACCAGACCCATAAATATATGCTCAGGCACACTCACGCACACTGAGACACACTCGCACAAACCCAGACAGACTCAGACACACTCCGACACGCTCAGACACACTCAGACACACTCAGACAAGCAGAGACACACTCAGACACACTCAGAAACACTTAACACACTCGCACACACCCAGACACATTTGCTCA
Organism: Pseudopipra pipra; assembly: GCF_036250125.1. Classification (NCBI taxonomy): domain Eukaryota; kingdom Metazoa; phylum Chordata; class Aves; order Passeriformes; family Pipridae; genus Pseudopipra; species Pseudopipra pipra. The sequence continues at coordinate 59,134 of NW_026990648.1, read as the reverse complement.
CTCTCAGATACGCTCAGAAACACTCAGACACACTCGCACACAGCCAGACACACTTAAACACTCAAGCGCAGTCCCACACCCCCAGACACGCTCAGACAGACTCAGACAGGCTCAGACACACTCAGGCACACTGAGAGACGCTCAGACACACTCGCACACCCTCAGACACACTTGAGCACACTCAAACACACTCAGACACACTCAGACACACTCAAGCACACTCCCACACATCCAGACACACTCAGAAACAATCGCACACATTCAGACACGCTCTCACACACCCAGACACATTCGCACACACACAGATATTCTCACACTCAGAAACACTCTGACAAAGCCAGACACACTTAGACACACTCAGACACACTCAGACACAGTCAGACACGCTCAGACACAGTCGCATACACTCAGACACACCTGCAAACACTGCCAAACAATCAGACCCATAACTATAAGCTCAGGCACACTCACGCACATTGAGACACACTCGCACAAACCCAGACACACTCAGATACGCTCTGAGACACTCAGAGACACTCGCACACGCTCAGAAACAACTGCAAACACACTCGCACACTCCGACACACCATTTGCACACACCCAGACACATTCACTAACATTCAGATACGCTCAGACACAGTAAGACACACACGCACACAGCCAGACACACTTAAACACACTCCGACACACACTCAAGCACAGTCCCACACCCCCAGACACGCTCAGTCACACTCAAGCCCACTCAGGCACACTGAGAGATGCTCAGACACACTCGCACACCCTCAGACACACTTGAGCACACTCAAGCACACTTAGACAGTCACACACACCCAAGCACACTCCCACACATCCCCAGACACACTCAGAAACATTTGCACACATTCAGCCACACTCTCACACACCCAGACACATTCGCACACGCACAGATATTCTCATACACACTCAGAAACACTCTCACAAAGCCAGACACACTTAGACACACTCATCACACTCAGACACTCTCAGACACACTCAGACACACTCAGACACAATCGCATACACTCAGACACACCTGCAAACACTGACAAACACCCAGAACCATAAATATATGCTCAGGCACACTCACGCACACTGAGACACACTTGCACAAACCCAGACACACTCAGACACACTCCAACACGCTCAGACACATTCAGGCACACCCAGAAACACTCAGACACATTCGCACACACTCACACACACTCAGACACACTCAGTCACGCTCAGACGCACTCAGACAAGCAGAGACACGCTCAGACACACTCAGAAACACTGAGACACACTCGCACACAGCCAGACACACTTGAACACTCAAGCGCAGTCCCACACCCCCAGACACGCTCAGACAGACTCAGACAGGCTCAGACACACTCAGGCACACTGACAGACGCTCAGACACACTCGCACACCCTCAGACACACTTGAGCACACTCAAACACACTCAGACACACTCAGACACACTCAAGCACACTCCCACACATCCAGACACACTCAGAAACATTCACACACATTCAGACACACTCTTACACACTCAGAAACACTCACACACTCTCAGACACACTCAGGCACACTCAGGCACACTCGCACACACCCAGACACATTCGCACACACAGATATTCACAGACACACTCAGATACACTCTCACAAAGCCAGACACACTTAGACACACTCAGACACCATCAGACACAATCGCATACACTCAGACACACCTGCAAACACTGACAAACAACCAGACCCATAAATATATGCTCAGGCACACTCACGCACACTGAGACACACTCGCACAAACCCAGACAGACTCAGACACACTCCGACACGCTCAGACACACTCAGACACACTCAGACAAGCAGAGACACACTCAGACACACTCAGAAACACTTAACACACTCGCACACACCCAGACACATTTGCTCACTCTCAGATACGCTCAGAAACACTCAGACACACTCGCACACAGCCAGACACACTTAAACACTCAAGCGCAGTCCCACACCCCCAGACACGCTCAGACAGACTCAGACAGGCTCAGACACACTCAGGCACACTGAGAGACGCTCAGACACACTCGCACACCCTCAGACACACTTGAGCACACTCAAACACACTCAGACACACTCAGACACACTCAAGCACACTCCCACACATCCAGACACACTCAGAAACAATCGCACACATTCAGACACGCTCTCACACACCCAGACACATTCGCACACACACAGATATTCTCACACTCAGAAACACTCTGACAAAGCCAGACACACTTAGACACACTCAGACACACTCAGACACAGTCAGACACGCTCAGACACAGTCGCATACACTCAGACACACCTGCAAACACTGCCAAACAATCAGACCCACAACTATAAGCTCAGGCACACTCACGCACATTGAGACACACTCGCACAAACCCAGACACACTCAGATACGCTCTGAGACACTCAGAGACACTCGCACACGCTCAGAAACAACTGCAAACACACTCGCACACTCCGACACACCATTTGCACACACCCAGACACATTCACTAACACTCAGATACGCTCAGACACAGTAAGACACACACGCACACAGCCAGACACACTTAAACACACTCCGACACACACTCAAGCACAGCCCCACACCCCCAGACACACTCAGTCACACTCAAGCTCACTCAGACACACTGAGAGATGCTCAGACACACTCGCACACCCTCAGACACACTTGAGCACACTCAAACACACTTAGACACAGTCACACACTCCCAAGCACACTCCCACACATCCCCAGACACACTCAGAAACATTTGCACACATTCAGCCACACTCTCACACACCAGACACATTCGCACACACACAGATATTCTCATACACACTCAGAAACACTCTCACAAAGCCAGACACACTTAGACACACTCATCACACTCAGACACTCTCAGACACACTCAGACACACTCAGACACAATCGCATACACTCAGACACACCTGCAAACACTGACAAACACCCAGACCCATAAATATATGCTCAGGCACACTCACGCACACTGAGACACACTTGCACAAACCCAGACACACTCAGACACACTCCGACACGCTCAGACACATTCAGGCACACCCAGAAACACTCAGACACATTCGCACACACTCACACACACTCAGACACACTCAGTCACGCTCAGACGCACTCAGACAAGCAGAGACACGCTCAGACACACTCAGAAACACTGAGACACACTCGCACACAGCCAGACACACTTGAACACTCAAGCGCAGTCCCACACCCCCAGACACGCTCAGACAGACTCAGACAGGCTCAGACACACTCAGGCACACTGACAGACGCTCAGACACACTCGCACACCCTCAGACACACTTGAGCACACTCAAACACACTCAGACACACTCAGACACACTCAAACACACTCCCACACATCCAGACACACTCAGAAACATTCACACACATTCAGACACACTCTTACACACTCAGAAACACTCACACACTCTCAGACACACTCAGGCACACTCAGGCACACTCGCACACACCCAGACACATTCGCACACACAGATATTCACAGACACACTCAGATACACTCTCACAAAGCCAGACACACTTAGACACACTCATCACACTCAGACACACTCAGACACAGTCAGACACAATCGCATACACTCAGACTCACCTGCAAACACTGACAAACAACCAGACCCATAAATATATGCTCAGGCACACTCACGCACACTGAGACACACTCGCACAAACCCAGACAGACTCAGACACACTCCGACACGCTCAGACACACTCAGACACACTCAGACAAGCAGAGACACACTCAGACACACTCAGAAACACTTAACACACTCGCACACACCCAGACACATTTGCTCACTCTCAGATACGCTCAGAAACACTCAGACACACTCGCACACAGCCAGACACACTTAAACACTCAAGCGCAGTCCCACACCCCCAGACACGCTCAGACAGACTCAGACACGCTCAGACACACTCAGGCACACTGAGAGACGCTCAGACACACTCGCACACCCTCAGACACACTTGAGCACACTCAAACACACTCAGACACACTCAGACACACTCAAGCACACTCCCACACATCCAGACACACTCAGAAACAATCGCACACATTCAGACACGCTCTCACACACCCAGACACATTCGCACACACACAGATATTCTCACACTCAGAAACACTCTGACAAAGCCAGACACACTTAGACACACTCAGACACACTCAGACACAGTCAGACACGCTCAGACACAGTCGCATACACTCAGACACACCTGCAAACACTGCCAAACAATCAGACCCATAACTATAAGCTCAGGCACACTCACGCACATTGAGACACACTCGCACAAACCCAGACACACTCAGATATGCTCTGAGACACTCAGAGACACTCGCACACGCTCAGAAACAACTGCAAACACACTCGCACACTCCGACACACCATTTGCACACACCCAGACACATTCACTAACATTCAGATAAGCTCAGACACAGTAAGACACACACGCACACAGCCAGACACACTTAAACACACTCCGACACACACTCAAGCACAGTCCCACACCCCCAGACACGCTCAGTCACACTCAAGCCCACTCAGGCACACTGAGAGATGCTCAGACACACTCGCACACCCTCAGACACACTTGAGCACACTCAAGCACACTTAGACAGTCACACACACCCAAGCACACTCCCACACATCCCCAGACACACTCAGAAACATTTGCACACATTCAGCCACACTCTCACACACCCAGACACATTCGCACACACACAGATATTCTCATACACACTCAGAAACACTCTCACAAAGCCAGACACACTTAGACACACTCATCACACTCAGACACTCTCAGACACACTCAGACACACTCAGACACAATCGCATACACTCAGACACACCTGCAAACACTGACAAACACCCAGACCCATAAATATATGCTCAGGCACACTCACGCACACTGAGACACACTTGCACAAACCCAGACACACTCAGACACACTCCGACACGCTCAGACACATTCAGGCACACCCAGAAACACTCAGACACATTCGCACACACTCACACACACTCAGACACACTCAGTCACGCTCAGACGCACTCAGACAAGCAGAGACACGCTCAGACACACTCAGAAACACTGAGACACACTCGCACACAGCCAGACACACTTGAACACTCAAGCGCAGTCCCACACCCCCAGACACGCTCAGACAGACTCAGACAGGCTCAGACACACTCAGGCACACTGACAGACGCTCAGACACACTCGCACACCCTCAGACACACTTGAGCACACTCAAACACACTCAGACACACTCAGACACACTCAAACACACTCCCACACATCCAGACACACTCAGAAACATTCACACACATTCAGACACACTCTTACACACTCAGAAACACTCACACACTCTCAGACACACTCAGGCACACTCAGGCACACTCGCACACACCCAGACACATTCGCACACACAGATATTCACAGACACACTCAGATACACTCTCACAAAGCCAGACACACTTAGACACACTCATCACACTCAGACACACTCAGACACAGTCAGACACAATCGCATACACTCAGACTCACCTGCAAACACTGACAAACAACCAGACCCATAAATATATGCTCAGGCACACTCACGCACACTGAGACACACTCGCACAAACCCAGACAGACTCAGACACACTCCGACACACTCAGACACACTCAGACACACTCAGACAAGCAGAGACACACTCAGACACACTCAGAAACACTTAACACACTCGCACACACCCAGACACATTTGCTCACTCTCAGATACGCTCAGAAACACTCAGACACACTCGCACACAGCCAGACACACTTAAACACTCAAGCGCAGTCCCACACCCCCAGACACACTCAGACAGACTCAGACACGCTCAGACACACTCAGGCACACTGAGAGACGCTCAGACACACTCACACACCCTCAGACACACTTGAGCACACTCAAACACACTCAGACACACTCAGACACACTCAAACACACTCCCACACATCCAGACACACTCAGAAACATTCACACACATTCAGACACACTCTTACACACTCAGAAACACTCACACACTCTCAGACACACTCAGGCACACTCAGGCACACTCGCACACACCCAGACACATTCGCACACACAGATATTCACAGACACACTCAGATACACTCTCACAAAGCCAGACACACTTAGACACACTCATCACACTCAGACACACTCAGACACAGTCAGACACAATCGCATACACTCAGACTCACCTGCAAACACTGACAAACAACCAGACCCATAAATATATGCTCAGGCACACTCACGCACACTGAGACACACTCGCACAAACCCAGACAGACTCAGACACACTCCGACACGCTCAGACACACTCAGACACACTCAGACAAGCAGAGACACACTCAGACACACTCAGAAACACTTAACACACTCGCACACACCCAGACACATTTGCTCACTCTCAGATACGCTCAGAAACACTCAGACACACTCGCACACAGCCAGACACACTTAAACACTCAAGCGCAGTCCCACACCCCCAGACACGCTCAGACAGACTCAGACACGCTCAGACACACTCAGGCACACTGAGAGACGCTCAGACACACTCGCACACCCTCAGACACACTTGAGCACACTCAAACACACTCAGACACACTCAGACACACTCAAGCACACTCCCACACATCCAGACACACTCAGAAACAATCGCACACATTCAGACTCGCTCTCACACACCCAGACACATTCGCACACACACAGATATTCTCACACTCAGAAACACTCTGACAAAGCCAGACACACTTAGACACACTCAGACACACTCAGACACAGTCAGACACGCTCAGACACAGTCGCATACACTCAGACACACCTGCAAACACTGCCAAACAATCAGACCCATAACTATAAGCTCAGGCACACTCACGCACATTGAGACACACTCGCACAAACCCAGACACACTCAGATATGCTCTGAGACACTCAGAGACACTCGCACACGCTCAGAAACAACTGCAAACACACTCGCACACTCCGACACACCATTTGCACACACCCAGACACATTCACTAACATTCAGATACGCTCAGACACAGTAAGACACACACGCACACAGCCAGACACACTTAAACACACTCCGACACACACTCAAGCACAGTCCCACACCCCCAGACACGCTCAGTCACACTCAAGCCCACTCAGGCACACTGAGAGATGCTCAGACACACTCACACACCCTCAGACACACTTGAGCACACTCAAGCACACTTAGACAGTCACACACACCCAAGCACACTCCCACACATCCCCAGACACACTCAGAAACATTTGCACACATTCAGCCACACTCTCACACACCCAGACACATTCGCACACACACAGATATTCTCATACACACTCAGAAACACTCTCACAAAGCCAGACACACTTAGACACACTCATCACACTCAGACACTCTCAGACACACTCAGACACACTCAGACACAATCGCATACACTCAGACACACCTGCAAACACTGACAAACACCCAGACCCATAAATATATGCTCAGGCACACTCACGCACACTGAGACACACTTGCACAAACCCAGACACACTCAGACACACTCCGACACGCTCAGACACATTCAGGCACACCCAGAAACACTCAGACACATTCGCACACACTCACACACACTCAGACACACTCAGTCACGCTCAGACGCACTCAGACAAGCAGAGACACGCTCAGACACACTCAGAAACACTGAGACACACTCGCACACAGCCAGACACACTTGAACACTCAAGCGCAGTCCCACACCCCCAGACACGCTCAGACAGACTCAGACAGGCTCAGACACACTCAGGCACACTGAGAGACGCTCAGACACACTCGCACACCCTCAGACACACTTGAGCACACTCAAACACACTCAGACACACTCAGACACACTCAAACACACTCCCACACATCCAGACACACTCAGAAACATTCACACACATTCAGACACACTCTTACACACTCAGAAACACTCACACACTCTCAGACACACTCAGGCACACTCAGGCACACTCGCACACACCCAGACACATTCGCACACACAGATATTCACAGACACACTCAGATACACTCTCACAAAGCCAGACACACTTAGACACACTCAGACACCATCAGACACAATCGCATACACTCAGACACACCTGCAAACACTGACAAACAACCAGACCCATAAATATATGCTCAGGCACACTCACGCACACTGAGACACACTCGCACAAACCCAGACAGACTCAGACACACTCCGACATGCTCAGACACACTCAGACACACTCAGACAAGCAGAGACACACTCAGACACACTCAGAAACACTTAACACACTCGCACACACCCAGACACATTTGCACACTCTCAGATACGCTCAGAAACACTCAGACACACTCGCACACAGCCAGACACGCTTAAACACTCAAGCGCAGTCCCACACCCCCAGACACACAAAGACAGACTCAGACACGCTCAGACACACTCAGGCACACTGACAGACGCTCAGACACACTCGCACACACTCAGACACACTTGAGCACACTCAAACACACTCAGACACACTCAGACACACTCAAGCACACTCCCACACATCCAGACACACTCAGAAACAATCGCACACATTCAGACACGCTCTCACACACCCAGACACATTCGCACACACACAGATATTCTCACACTCAGAAACACTCTGACAAAGCCAGACACACTTAGACACACTCAGACACACTCAGACACAGTCAGACACGCTCAGACACAGTCGCATACACTCAGACACACCTGCAAACACTGCCAAACAATCAGACCCACAACTATAAGCTCAGGCACACTCACGCACATTGAGACACACTCGCACAAACCCAGACACACTCAGATACGCTCTGAGACACTCAGAGACACTCGCACACGCTCAGAAACAACTGCAAACACACTCGCACACTCCGACACACCATTTGCACACACCCAGACACATTCACTAACATTCAGATACGCTCAGACACAGTAAGACACACACGCACACAGCCAGACACACTTAAACACACTCCGACACACACTCAAGCACAGTCCCACACCCCCAGACACGCTCAGTCACACTCAAGCCCACTCAGGCACACTGAGAGATGCTCAGACACACTCGCACACCCTCAGACACACTTGAGCACACTCAAGCACACTTAGACAGTCACACACACCCAAGCACACTCCCACACATCCCCAGACACACTCAGAAACATTTGCACACATTCAGCCACACTCTCACACACCCAGACACATTCGCACACACACAGATATTCTCATACACACTCAGAAACACTCTCACAAAGCCAGACACACTTAGACACACTCATCACACTCAGACACTCTCAGACACACTCAGACACACTCAGACACAATCGCATACACTCAGACACACCTGCAAACACTGACAAACACCCAGACCCATAAATATATGCTCAGGCACACTCACGCACACTGAGACACACTTGCACAAACCCAGACACACTCAGACACACTCCGACACGCTCAGACACATTCAGGCACACCCAGAAACACTCAGACACATTCGCACACACTCACACACACTCAGACACACTCAGTCACGCTCAGACGCACTCAGACAAGCAGAGACGCGCTCAGACACACTCAGAAACACTGAGACACACTCGCACACAGCCAGACACACTTGAACACTCAAGCGCAGTCCCACACCCCCAGACACGCTCAGACAGACTCAGACAGGCTCAGACACACTCAGGCACACTGACAGACGCTCAGACACACTCGCACACCCTCAGACACACTTGAGCACACTCAAACACACTCAGACACACTCAGACACACTCAAACACACTCCCACACATCCAGACACACTCAGAAACATTCACACACATTCAGACACACTCTTACACACTCAGAAACACTCACACACTCTCAGACACACTCAGGCACACTCAGGCACACTCGCACACACCCAGACACATTCGCACACACAGATATTCACAGACACACTCAGATACACTCTCACAAAGCCAGACACACTTAGACACACTCATCACACTCAGACACACTCAGACACAGTCAGACACAATCGCATACACTCAGACTCACCTGCAAACACTGACAAACAACCAGACCCATAAATATATGCTCAGGCACACTCACGCACACTGAGACACACTCGCACAAACCCAGACAGACTCAGACACACTCCGACACGCTCAGACACACTCAGACACACTCAGACAAGCAGAGACACACTCAGACACACTCAGAAACACTTAACACACTCGCACACACCCAGACACATTTGCTCACTCTCAGATACGCTCAGAAACACTCAGACACACTCGCACACAGCCAGACACACTTAAACACTCAAGCGCAGTCCCACACCCCCAGACACGCTCAGACAGACTCAGACAGGCTCAGACACACTCAGGCACACTGAGAGACGCTCAGACACACTCGCACACCCTCAGACACACTTGAGCACACTCAAACACACTCAGACACACTCAGACACACTCAAGCACACTCCCACACATCCAGACACACTCAGAAACAATCGCACACATTCAGACACGCTCTCACACACCCAGACACATTCGCACACACACAGATATTCTCACACTCAGAAACACTCTGACAAAGCCAGACACACTTAGACACACTCAGACACAATCAGACACAGTCAGACACGCTCAGACACAGTCGCATACACTCAGACACACCTGCAAACACTGCCAAACAATCAGACCCATAACTATAAGCTCAGGCACACTCACGCACATTGAGACACACTCGCACAAACCCAGACACACTCAGATACGCTCTGAGACACTCAGAGACACTCGCACACGCTCAGAAACAACTGCAAACACACTCGCACACTCCGACACACCATTTGCACACACCCAGACACATTCACTAACATTCAGATACGCTCAGACACAGTAAGACACACACGCACACAGCCAGACACACTTAAACACACTCCGACACACACTCAAGCACAGTCCCACACCCCCAGACACGCTCAGTCACACTCAAGCCCACTCAGGCACACTGAGAGATGCTCAGACACACTCGCACACCCTCAGACACACTTGAGCACACTCAAGCACACTTAGACAGTCACACACACCCAAGCACACTCCCACACATCCCCAGACACACTCAGAAACATTTGCACACATTCAGCCACACTCTCACACACCCAGACACATTCGCACACGCACAGATATTCTCATACACACTCAGAAACACTCTCACAAAGCCAGACACACTTAGACACACTCATCACACTCAGACACTCTCAGACACACTCAGACACACTCAGACACAATCGCATACACTCAGACACACCTGCAAACACTGACAAACACCCAGACCCATAAATATATGCTCAGGCACACTCACGCACACTGAGACACACTTGCACAAACCCAGACACACTCAGACACACTCCAACACGCTCAGACACATTCAGGCACACCCAGAAACACTCAGACACATTCGCACACACTCACACACACTCAGACACACTCAGTCACGCTCAGACGCACTCAGACAAGCAGAGACACGCTCAGACACACTCAGAAACACTGAGACACACTCGCACACAGCCAGACACACTTGAACACTCAAGCGCAGTCCCACACCCCCAGACACGCTCAGACAGACTCAGACAGGCTCAGACACACTCAGGCACACTGACAGACGCTCAGACACACTCGCACACACTCAGACACACTTGAGCACACTCAAACACACTCAGACACACTCAGACACACTCAAACACACTCCCACACATCCAGACACACTCAGAAACATTCACACACATTCAGACACACTCTTACACACTCAGAAACACTCACACACTCTCAGACACACTCAGGCACACTCAGGCACACTCGCACACACCCAGACACATTCGCACACACAGATATTCACAGACACACTCAGATACACTCTCACAAAGCCAGACACACTTAGACACACTCAGACACCATCAGACACAATCGCATACACTCAGACACACCTGCAAACACTGACAAACAACCAGACCCATAAATATATGCTCAGGCACACTCACGCACACTGAGACACACTCGCACAAACCCAGACAGACTCAGACACACTCCGACATGCTCAGACACACTCAGACACACTCAGACAAGCAGAGACACACTCAGACACACTCAGAAACACTTAACACACTCGCACACACCCAGACACATTTGCTCACTCTCAGATACGCTCAGAAACACTCAGACACACTCGCACGCAGCCAGACACACTTAAACACTCAAGCGCAGTCCCACACCCCCAGACACGCTCAGACAGACTCAGACAGGCTCAGACACACTCAGGCACACTGACAGACGCTCAGACACACTCGCACACCCTCAGACACACTTGAGCACACTCAAACACACTCAGACACACTCAGACACACTCAAGCACACTCCCACACATCCAGACACACTCAGAAACATTCACACACATTCAGACACACTCTTACACACTCAGAAACACTCACACACTCTCAGACACACTCAGGCACACTCAGGCACACTCGCACACACCCAGACACATTCGCACACACAGATATTCACAGACACACTCAGATACACTCTCACAAAGCCAGACACACTTAGACACACTCAGACACCATCAGACACAATCGCATACACTCAGACACACCTGCAAACACTGACAAACAACCAGACCCATAAATATATGCTCAGGCACACTCACGCACACTGAGACACACTCGCACAAACCCAGACAGACTCAGACACACTCCGACACGCTCAGACACACTCAGACACACTCAGACAAGCAGAGACACACTCAGACACACTCAGAAACACTTAACACACTCGCACACACCCAGACACATTTGCTCACTCTCAGATACGCTCAGAAACACTCAGACACACTCGCACACAGCCAGACACACTTAAACACTCAAGCGCAGTCCCACACCCCCAGACACGCTCAGACAGACTCAGACAGGCTCAGACACACTCAGGCACACTGAGAGACGCTCAGACACACTCGCACACCCTCAGACACACTTGAGCACACTCAAACACACTCAGACACACTCAGACACACTCAAGCACACTCCCACACATCCAGACACACTCAGAAACAATCGCACACATTCAGACACGCTCTCACACACCCAGACACATTCGCACACACACAGATATTCTCACACTCAGAAACACTCTGACAAAGCCAGACACACTTAGACACACTCAGACACACTCAGACACAGTCAGACACGCTCAGACACAGTCGCATACACTCAGACACACCTGCAAACACTGCCAAACAATCAGACCCACAACTATAAGCTCAGGCACACTCACGCACATTGAGACACACTCGCACAAACCCAGACACACTCAGATACGCTCTGAGACACTCAGAGACACTCGCACACGCTCAGAAACAACCGCAAACACACTCGCACACTCCGACACACCATTTGCACACACCCAGACACATTCACTAACACTCAGATACGCTCAGACACAGTAAGACACACACGCACACAGCCAGACACACTTAAACACACTCCGACACACACTCAAGCACAGTCCCACACCCCCAGACACACTCAGTCACACTCAAGCCCACTCAGGCACACTGAGAGATGCTCAGACACACTCGCACACCCTCAGACACACTTGAGCACACTCAAGCACACTTAGACAGTCACACACACCCAAGCACACTCCCACACATCCCCAGACACACTCAGAAACATTTGCACACATTCAGCCACACTCTCACACACCCAGACACATTCGCACACACACAGATATTCTCATACACACTCAGAAACACTCTCACAAAGCCAGACACACTTAGACACACTCATCACACTCAGACACTCTCAGACACACTCAGACACACTCAGACACAATCGCATACACTCAGACACACCTGCAAACACTGACAAACACCCAGACCCATAAATATATGCTCAGGCACACTCACGCACACTGAGACACACTTGCACAAACCCAGACACACTCAGACACACTCCGACACGCTCAGACACATTCAGGCACACCCAGAAACACTCAGACACATTCGCACACACTCACACACACTCAGACACACTCAGTCACGCTCAGACGCACTCAGACAAGCAGAGACACGCTCAGACACACTCAGAAACACTGAGACACACTCGCACACAGCCAGACACACTTGAACACTCAAGCGCAGTCCCACACCCCCAGACACGCTCAGACAGACTCAGACAGGCTCAGACACACTCAGGCACACTGACAGACGCTCAGACACACTCGCACACCCTCAGACACACTTGAGCACACTCAAACACACTCAGACACACTCAGACACACTCAAACACACTCCCACACATCCAGACACACTCAGAAACATTCACACACATTCAGACACACTCTTACACACTCAGAAACACTCACACACTCTCAGACACACTCAGGCACACTCAGGCACACTCGCACACACCCAGACACATTCGCACACACAGATATTCACAGACACACTCAGATACACTCTCACAAAGCCAGACACACTTAGACACACTCAGACACCATCAGACACAATCGCATACACTCAGACACACCTGCAAACACTGACAAACAACCAGACCCATAAATATATGCTCAGGCACACTCACGCACACTGAGACACACTTGCACAAACCCAGACACACTCAGACACACTCCGACACGCTCAGACACACTCAGACACACTCAAGCACACTCCCACACATCCAGACACACTCAGAAACAATCGCACACATTCAGACACGCTCTCACACACCCAGACACATTGGCACACACACAGATATTCTCACACTCAGAAACACTCTGACAAAGCCAGACACACTTAGACACACTCAGACACACTCAGACACAGTCAGACACGCTCAGACACAGTCGCATACACTCAGACACACCTGCAAACACTGCCAAACAATCAGACCCACAACTATAAGCTCAGGCACACTCACGCACATTGAGACACACTCGCACAAACCCAGACACACTCAGATACGCTCTGAGACACTCAGAGACACTCGCACACGCTCAGAAACAACTGCAAACACACTCGCACACTCCGACACACCATTTGCACACACCCAGACACATTCACTAACACTCAGATACGCTCAGACACAGTAAGACACACACGCACACAGCCAGACACACTTAAACACACTCCGACACACACTCAAGCACAGTCCCACACCCCCAGACACACTCAGTCACACTCAAGCCCACTCAGGCACACTGAGAGATGCTCAGACACACTCGCACACCCTCAGACACACTTGAGCACACTCAAGCACACTTAGACAGTCACACACACCCAAGCACACTCCCACACATCCCCAGACACACTCAGAAACATTTGCACACATTCAGCCACACTCTCACACACCCAGACACATTCACACACACACAGATATTCTCATACACACTCAGAAACACTCTCACAAAGCCAGACACACTTAGACACACTCATCACACTCAGACACTCTCAGACACACTCAGACACACTCAGACACAATCGCATACACTCAGACACACCTGCAAACACTGACAAACACCCAGACCCATAAATATATGCTCAGGCACACTCACGCACACTGAGACACACTTGCACAAACCCAGACACACTCAGACACACTCCGACACGCTCAGACACATTCAGGCACACCCAGAAACACTCAGACACATTCGCACACACTCACACACACTCAGACACACTCAGTCACGCTCAGACGCACTCAGACAAGCAGAGACACGCTCAGACACACTCAGAAACACTGAGACACACTCGCACACAGCCAGACACACTTGAACACTCAAGCGCAGTCCCACACCCCCAGACACGCTCAGACAGACTCAGACAGGCTCAGACACACTCAGGCACACTGACAGACGCTCAGACACACTCGCACACCCTCAGACACACTTGAGCACACTCAAACACACTCAGACACACTCAGACACACTCAAACACACTCCCACACATCCAGACACACTCAGAAACATTCACACACATTCAGACACACTCTTACACACTCAGAAACACTCACACACTCTCAGACACACTCAGGCACACTCAGGCACACTCGCACACACCCAGACACATTCGCACACACAGATATTCACAGACACACTCAGATACACTCTCACAAAGCCAGACACACTTAGACACACTCAGACACCATCAGACACAATCGCATACACTCAGACACACCTGCAAACACTGACAAACAACCAGACCCATAAATATATGCTCAGGCACACTCACGCACACTGAGACACACTCGCACAAACCCAGACAGACTCAGACACACTCCGACATGCTCAGACACACTCAGACACACTCAGACAAGCAGAGACACACTCAGACACACTCAGAAACACTTAACACACTCGCACACACCCAGACACATTTGCTCACTCTCAGATACGCTCAGAAACACTCAGACACACTCGCACGCAGCCAGACACACTTAAACACTCAAGCGCAGTCCCACACCCCCAGACATGCTCAGACAGACTCAGACAGGCTCAGACACACTCAGGCACACTGACAGACGCTCAGACACACTCGCACACCCTCAGACACACTTGAGCACACTCAAACACACTCAGACACACTCAGACACACTCAAGCACACTCCCACACATCCAGACACACTCAGAAACATTCACACACATTCAGACACACTCTTACACACTCAGAAACACTCACACACTCTCAGACACACTCAGGCACACTCAGGCACACTCGCACACACCCAGACACATTCGCACACACAGATATTCACAGACACACTCAGATACACTCTCACAAAGCCAGACACACTTAGACACACTCAGACACCATCAGACACAATCGCATACACTCAGACACACCTGCAAACACTGACAAACAACCAGACCCATAAATATATGCTCAGGCACACTCACGCACACTGAGACACACTCGCACAAAGCCAGACAGACTCAGACACACTCCGACATGCTCAGACACACTCAGACACACTCAGACAAGCAGAGACACACTCAGACACACTCAGAAACACTTAACACACTCGCACACACCCAGACACATTTGCTCACTCTCAGATAGGCTCAGAAAGACTCAGACACACTCGCACGCAGCCAGACACACTTAAACACTCAAGCGCAGTCCCACACCCCCAGACATGCTCAGACAGACTCAGACAGGCTCAGACACACTCAGGCACACTGACAGACGCTCAGACACACTCGCACACCCTCAGACACACTTGAGCACACTCAAACACACTCAGACACACTCAGACACACTCAAGCACACTCCCACACATCCAGACACACTCAGAAACATTCACACACATTCAGACACACTCTTACACACTCAGAAACACTCACACACTCTCAGACACACTCAGGCACACTCAGGCACACTCGCACACACCCAGACACATTCGCACACGCAGATATTCACAGACACACTCAGATACACTCTCACAAAGCCAGACACACTTAGACACACTCATCACACTCAGACACACTCAGACACAGTCAGACACAATCGCATACACTCAGACTCACCTGCAAACACTGACAAACAACCAGACCCATAAATATATGCTCAGGCACACTCACGCACACTGAGACACACTCGCACAAACCCAGACAGACTCAGACACACTCCGACACGCTCAGACACACTCAGACACACTCAGACAAGCAGAGACACACTCAGACACACTCAGAAACACTTAACACACTCGCACACACCCAGACACATTTGCTCACTCTCAGATACGCTCAGAAACACTCAGACACACTCGCACACAGCCAGACACACTTAAACACTCAAGCGCAGTCCCACACCCCCAGACACGCTCAGACAGACTCAGACAGGCTCAGACACACTCAGGCACACTGAGAGACGCTCAGACACACTCGCACACCCTCAGACACACTTGAGCACACTCAAACACACTCAGACACACTCAGACACACTCAAGCACACTCCCACACATCCAGACACACTCAGAAACAATCGCACACATTCAGACACGCTCTCACACACCCAGACACATTCGCACACACACAGATATTCTCACACTCAGAAACACTCTGACAAAGCCAGACACACTTAGACACACTCAGACACACTCAGACACAGTCAGACACGCTCAGACACAGTCGCATACACTCAGACACACCTGCAAACACTGCCAAACAATCAGACCCACAACTATAAGCTCAGGCACACTCACGCACATTGAGACACACTCGCACAAACCCAGACACACTTAGATACGCTCTGAGACACTCAGAGACACTCGCACACGCTCAGAAACAACTGCAAACACACTCGCACACTCCGACACACCATTTGCACACACCCAGACACATTCACTAACACTCAGATATGCTCAGACACAGTAAGACACACACGCACACAGCCAGACACACTTAAACACACTCCGACACACACTCAAGCACAGTCCCACACCCCCAGACACACTCAGTCACACTCAAGCCCACTCAGGCACACTGAGAGATGCTCAGACACACTCGCACACCCTCAGACACACTTGAGCACACTCAAGCACACTTAGACACAGTCACACACACCCAAGCACACTCCCACACATCCCCAGACACACTCAGAAACATTTGCACACATTCAGCCACACTCTCACACACCCAGACACATTCGCACACACACAGATATTCTCATACACACTCAGAAACACTCTCACAAAGCCAGACACACTTAGACACACTCATCACACTCAGACACTCTCAGACACACTCAGACACACTCAGACACAATCGCATACACTCAGACACACCTGCAAACACTGACAAACACCCAGACCCATAAATATATGCTCAGGCACACTCACGCACACTGAGACACACTTGCACAAACCCAGACACACTCAGACACACTCCGACACGCTCAGACACATTCAAGCACACCCAGAAACACTCAGACACATTCGCACACACTCACACACACTCAGACACACTCAGTCACGCTCAGACGCACTCAGACAAGCAGAGACACGCTCAGACACACTCAGAAACACTGAGACACACTCGCACACAGCCAGACACACTTGAACACTCAAGCGCAGTCCCACACCCCCAGACACGCTCAGACAGACTCAGACAGGCTCAGACACACTCAGGCACACTGACAGACGCTCAGACACACTCGCACACCCTCAGACACACTTGAGCACACTCAAACACACTCAGACACACTCAGACACACTCAAACACACTCCCACACATCCAGACAAACTCAGAAACATTCACACACATTCAGACACACTCTTACACACTCAGAAACACTCACACACTCTCAGACACACTCAGGCACACTCAGGCACACTCGCACACACCCAGACACATTCGCACACACAGATATTCACAGACACACTCAGATACACTCTCACAAAGCCAGACACACTTAGACACACTCAGACACCATCAGACACAATCGCATACACTCAGACACACCTGCAAACACTGACAAACAACCAGACCCATAAATATATGCTCAGGCACACTCACGCACACTGAGACACACTCGCACAAACCCCAGACAGACTCAGACACACTCCGACATGCTCAGACACACTCAGACACACTCAGACAAGCAGAGACACACTCAGACACACTCAGAAACACTTAACACACTCGCACACACCCAGACACATTTGCTCACTCTCAGATACGCTCAGAAAGACTCAGACACACTCGCACGCAGCCAGACACACTTAAACACTCAAGCGCAGTCCCACACCCCCAGACATGCTCAGACAGACTCAGACAGGCTCAGACACACTCAGGCACACTGACAGACGCTCAGACACACTCGCACACCCTCAGACACACTTGAGCACACTCAAACACACTCAGACACACTCAGACACACTCAAGCACACTCCCACACATCCAGACACACTCAGAAACATTCACACACATTCAGACACACTCTTACACACTCAGAAACACTCACACACTCTCAGACACACTCAGGCACACTCAGGCACACTCGCACACACCCAGACACATTCGCACACACAGATATTCACAGACACACTCAGATACACTCTCACAAAGCCAGACACACTTAGACACACTCAGACACCATCAGACACAATCGCATACACTCAGACACACCTGCAAACACTGACAAACAACCAGACCCATAAATATATGCTCAGGCACACTCACGCACACTGAGACACACTCGCACAAAGCCAGACAGACTCAGACACACTCCGACATGCTCAGACACACTCAGACACACTCAGACAAGCAGAGACACACTCAGACACACTCAGAAACACTTAACACACTCGCACACACCCAGACACATTTGCTCACTCTCAGATACGCTCAGAAACACTCAGACACACTCGCACACAGCCAGACACACTTAAACACTCAAGCGCAGTCCCACACCCCCAGACACGCTCAGACAGACTCAGACACGCTCAGACACACTCAGGCACACTGACAGACGCTCAGACACACTCGCACACCCTCAGACACACTTGAGCACACTCAAACACACTCAGACACACTCAGACACACTCAAGCACACTCCCACACATCCAGACACACTCAGAAACAATCGCACACATTCAGACACGCTCTCACACACCCAGACACATTCGCACACACACAGATATTCTCACACTCAGAAACACTCTGACAAAGCCAGACACACTTAGACACACTCAGACACACTCAGACACAGTCAGACACGCTCAGACACAGTCGCATACACTCAGACACACCTGCAAACACTGCCAAACAATCAGACCCACAACTATAAGCTCAGGCACACTCACGCACATTGAGACACACTCGCACAAACCCAGACACACTCAGATACGCTCTGAGACACTCAGAGACACTCGCACACGCTCAGAAACAACTGCAAACACACTCGCACACTCCGACACACCATTTGCACACACCCAGACACATTCACTAACACTCAGATACGCTCAGACACAGTAAGACACACACGCACACAGCCAGACACACTTAAACACACTCCGACACACACTCAAGCACAGTCCCACACCCCCAGACACACTCAGTCACACTCAAGCCCACTCAGGCACACTGAGAGATGCTCAGACACACTCGCACACCCTCAGACACACTTGAGCACACTCAAGCACACTTAGACAGTCACACACACCCAAGCACACTCCCACACATCCCCAGACACACTCAGAAACATTTGCACACATTCAGCCACACTCTCACACACCCAGACACATTCGCACACACACAGATATTCTCATACACACTCAGAAACACTCTCACAAAGCCAGACACACTTAGACACACTCATCACACTCAGACACTCTCAGACACACTCAGACACACTCAGACACAATCGCATACACTCAGACACACCTGCAAACACTGACAAACACCCAGACCCATAAATATATGCTCAGGCACACTCACGCACACTGAGACACACTTGCACAAACCCAGACACACTCAGACACACTCCGACACGCTCAGACACATTCAGGCACACCCAGAAACACTCAGACACATTCGCACACACTCACACACACTCAGACACACTCAGTCACGCTCAGACGCACTCAGACAAGCAGAGACACGCTCAGACACACTCAGAAACACTGAGACACACTCGCACACAGCCAGACACACTTGAACACTCAAGCGCAGTCCCACACCCCCAGACACGCTCAGACAGACTCAGACAGGCTCAGACACACTCAGGCACACTGACAGACGCTCAGACACACTCGCACACCCTCAGACACACTTGAGCACACTCAAACACACTCAGACACACTCAGACACACTCAAACACACTCCCACACATCCAGACACACTCAGAAACATTCACACACATTCAGACACACTCTTACACACTCAGAAACACTCACACACTCTCAGACACACTCAGGCACACTCAGGCACACTCGCACACACCCAGACACATTCGCACACACAGATATTCACAGACACACTCAGATACACTCTCACAAAGCCAGACACACTTAGACACACTCAGATACCATCAGACACAATCGCATACACTCAGACACACCTGCAAACACTGACAAACAACCAGACCCATAAATATATGCTCAGGCACACTCACGCACACTGAGACACAGTCGCACAAACCCAGACAGATTCAGACACACTCCGACATGCTCAGACACACTCAGACACACTCAGACAAGCAGAGACACACTCAGACACACTCAGAAACACTTAACACACTCGCACACACCCAGACACATTTGCTCACTCTCAGATACGCTCAGAAACACTCAGACACACTCGCACGCAGCCAGACACACTTAAACACTCAAGCGCAGTCCCACACCCCCAGACATGCTCAGACAGACTCCGACAGGCTCAGACACACTCAGGCACACTGACAGACGCTCAGACACACTCGCACACCCTCAGACACACTTGAGCACACTCAAACACACTCAGACACACTCAGACACACTCAAACACACTCCCACACATCCAGACACACTCAGAAACATTCACACACATTCAGACACACTCTTACACACTCAGAAACACTCACACACATTCAGACACACTCAGGCACACTCAGGCACACTCGCACACACCCAGACACATTCGCACACACAGATATTCACAGACACACTCAGATACACTCTCACAAAGCCAGACACACTTAGACACACTCATCACACTCAGACACACTCAGACACAGTCAGACACAATCGCATACACTCAGACTCACCTGCAAACACTGACAAACAACCAGACCCATAAATATATGCTCAGGCACACTCACGCACACTGAGACACACTCGCACAAACCCAGACAGACTCAGACACACTCCGACACGCTCAGACACACTCAGACACACTCAGACAAGCAGAGACACACTCAGACACACTCAGAAACACTTAACACACTCGCACACACCCAGACACATTTGCTCACTCTCAGATACGCTCAGAAACACTCAGACACACTCGCACACAGCCAGACACACTTAAACACTCAAGCGCAGTCCCACACCCCCAGACACGCTCAGACAGACTCAGACACGCTCAGACACACTCAGGCACACTGACAGACGCTCAGACACACTCGCACACCCTCAGACACACTTGAGCACACTCAAACACACTCAGACACACTCAGACACACTCAAGCACACTCCCACACATCCAGACACACTCAGAAACAATCGCACACATTCAGACACGCTCTCACACACCCAGACACATTCGCACACACACAGATATTCTCACACTCAGAAACACTCTGACAAAGCCAGACACACTTAGACACACTCAGACACAATCAGACACAGTCAGACACGCTCAGACACAGTCGCATACACTCAGACACACCTGCAAACACTGCCAAACAATCAGACCCACAACTATAAGCTCAGGCACACTCACGCACATTGAGACACACTCGCACAAACCCAGACACACTCAGATACGCTCTGAGACACTCAGAGACACTCGCACACGCTCAGAAACAACTGCAAACACACTCGCACACTCCGACACACCATTTGCACACACCCAGACACATTCACTAACACTCAGATACGCTCAGACACAGTAAGACACACACGCACACAGCCAGACACACTTAAACACACTCCGACACACACTCAAGCACAGTCCCACACCCCCAGACACACTCAGTCACACTCAAGCCCACTCAGGCACACTGAGAGATGCTCAGACACACTCGCACACCCTCAGACACACTTGAGCACACTCAAGCACACTTAGACAGTCACACACACCCAAGCACACTCCCACACATCCCCAGACACACTCAGAAACATTTGCACACATTCAGCCACACTCTCACACACCCAGACACATTCGCACACACACAGATATTCTCATACACACTCAGAAACACTCTCACAAAGCCAGACACACTTAGACACACTCATCACACTCAGACACTCTCAGACACACTCAGACACACTCAGACACAATCGCATACACTCAGACACACCTGCAAACACTGACAAACAACCAGACCCATAAATATATGCTCAGGCACACTCACGCACACTGAGACACACTTGCACAAACCCAGACACACTCAGACACACTCCGACACGCTCAGACACATTCAGGCACACCCAGAAACACTCAGACACATTCGCACACACTCACACACACTCAGACACACTCAGTCACGCTCAGACGCACTCAGACAAGCAGAGACACGCTCAGACACACTCAGAAACACTGAGACACACTCACACGCAGCCAGACACACTTGAACACTCAAGCGCAGTCCCACACCCCCAGACACGCTCAGACAGACTCAGACAGGCTCAGACACACTCAGGCACACTGACAGACGCTCAGACACACTCGCACACCCTCAGACACACTTGAGCACACTCAAACACACTCAGACACACTCAGACACACTCAAACACACTCCCACACATCCAGACACACTCAGAAACATTCACACACATTCAGACACACTCTTACACACTCAGAAACACTCACACACTCTCAGACACACTCAGGCACACTCAGGCACACTCGCACACACCCAGACACATTCGCACACACAGATATTCACAGACACACTCAGATACACTCTCACAAAGCCAGACACACTTAGACACACTCATCACACTCAGACACACTCAGACACAGTCAGACACAATCGCATACACTCAGACTCACCTGCAAACACTGACAAACAACCAGACCCATAAATATATGCTCAGGCACACTCACGCACACTGAGACACACTCGCACAAACCCAGACAGACTCAGACACACTCCGACACGCTCAGACACACTCAGACACACTCAGACAAGCAGAGACACACTCAGACACACTCAGAAACACTTAACACACTCGCACACACCCAGACACATTTGCTCACTCTCAGATACGCTCAGAAACACTCAGACACACTCGCACACAGCCAGACACACTTGAACACTCAAGCGCAGTCCCACACCCCCAGACACGCGCAGACAGACTCAGACACGCTCAGACACACTCAGGCACACTGACAGACGCTCAGACACACTCGCACACCCTCAGACACACTTGAGCACACTCAAACACACTCAGACACACTCAGACACACTCAAGCACACTCCCACACATCCAGACACACTCAGAAACAATCGCACACATTCAGACACGCTCTCACACACCCAGACACATTCGCACACACACAGATATTCTCACACTCAGAAACACTCTGACAAAGCCAGACACACTTAGACACACTCAGACACACTCAGACACAGTCAGACACGCTCAGACACAGTCGCATACACTCAGACACACCTGCAAACACTGCCAAACAATCAGACCCATAACTATAAGCTCAGGCACACTCACGCACATTGAGACACACTCGCACAAACCCAGACACACTCAGATACGCTCTGAGACACTCAGAGACACTCGCACACGCTCAGAAACAACTGCAAACACACTCGCACACTCCGACACACCATTTGCACACACCCAGACACATTCACTAACACTCAGATACGCTCAGACACAGTAAGACACACACGCACACAGCCAGACACACTTAAACACACTCCGACACACACTCAAGCACAGTCCCACACCCCCAGACACGCTCAGTCACACTCAAGCCCACTCAGGCACACTGAGAGATGCTCAGACACACTCGCACACCCTCAGACACACTTGAGCACACTCAAGCACACTTAGACAGTCACACACACCCAAGCACACTCCCACACATCCCCAGACACACTCAGAAACATTTGCACACATTCAGCCACACTCTCACACACCCAGACACATTCGCACACACACAGATATTCTCATACACACTCAGAAACACTCTCACAAAGCCAGACACACTTAGACACACTCATCACACTCAGACACTCTCAGACACACTCAGACACACTCAGACACAATCGCATACACTCAGACACACCTGCAAACACTGACAAACACCCAGACCCATAAATATATGCTCAGGCACACTCACGCACACTGAGACACACTTGCACAAACCCAGACACACTCAGACACACTCCGACACGCTCAGACACATTCAGGCACACCCAGAAACACTCAGACACATTCGCACACACTCACACACACTCAGACACACTCAGTCACGCTCAGACGCACTCAGACAAGCAGAGACACGCTCAGACACACTCAGAAACACTGAGACACACTCGCACACAGCCAGACACACTTGAACACTCAAGCGCAGTCCCACACCCCCAGACACGCTCAGACAGACTCAGACAGGCTCAGACACACTCAGGCACACTGAGAGACGCTCAGACACACTCGCACACCCTCAGACACACTTGAGCACACTCAAACACACTCAGACACACTCAGACACACTCAAGCACACTCCCACACATCCAGACACACTCAGAAACATTCACACACATTCAGACACACTCTTACACACTCAGAAACACTCACACACTCTCAGACACACTCAGGCACACTCAGGCACACTCGCACACACCCAGACACATTTGCACACACAGATATTCACAGACACACTCAGATACACTCTCACAAAGCCAGACACACTTAGACACACTCATCACACTCAGACACACTCAGACACAGTCAGACACAATCGCATACACTCAGACTCACCTGCAAACACTGACAAACAACCAGACCCATAAATATATGCTCAGGCACACTCACGCACACTGAGACACACTCGCACAAACCCAGACAGACTCAGACACACTCCGACACGCTCAGACACACTCAGACACACTCAGACAAGCAGAGACACACTCAGACACACTCAGAAACACTTAACACACTCGCACACACCCAGACACATTTGCTCACTCTCAGATACGCTCAGAAACACTCAGACACACTCGCACACAGCCAGACACACTTAAACACTCAAGCGCAGTCCCACACCCCCAGACACGCTCAGACAGACTCAGACAGGCTCAGACACACTCAGGCACACTGAGAGACGCTCAGACACACTCGCACACCCTCAGACACACTTGAGCACACTCAAACACACTCAGACACACTCAGACACACTCAAGCACACTCCCACACATCCAGACACACTCAGAAACAATCGCACACATTCAGACACGCTCTCACACACCCAGACACATTCGCACACACACAGATATTCTCACACTCAGAAACACTCTGACAAAGCCAGACACACTTAGACACACTCAGACACACTCAGACACAGTCAGACACGCTCAGACACAGTCGCATACACTCAGACACACCTGCAAACACTGCCAAACAATCAGACCCACAACTATAAGCTCAGGCACACTCACGCACATTGAGACACACTCGCACAAACCCAGACACACTCAGATACGCTCTGAGACACTCAGAGACACTCGCACACGCTCAGAAACAACTGCAAACACACTCGCACACATCCGACACACCATTTGCACACAACCCAGACACATTCACTAACACTCAGATACGCTCAGACACAGTAAGACACACACGCACACAGCCAGACACACTTAAACACACTCCGACACACACTCAAGCACAGTCCCACACCCCAGACACGCTCAGTCACACTCAAGCCCACTCAGGCACACTGAGAGATGCTCAGACACACTCGCACACCCTCAGACACACTTGAGCACACTCAAGCACACTTAGACAGTCACACACACCCAAGCACACTCCCACACATCCCCAGACACACTCAGAAACATTTGCACACATTCAGCCACACTCTCACACACCCAGACACATTCGCACACACACAGATATTCTCATACACACTCAGAAACACTCTCACAAAGCCAGACACACTGAGACACACTCATCACACTCAGACACTCTCAGACACACTCAGACACATCAGACACAATCGCATACACTCAGACACACCTGCAAACACTGACAAACACCCAGACCCATAAATATATGCTCAGGCACACTCACGCACACTGAGACACACTTGCACAAACCCAGACACACTCAGACACACTCCGACACGCTCAGACACATTCAGGCACACCCAGAAACACTCAGAAACATTCGCACACACTCACACACACTCAGGACACACTCAGTCACGCTCAGACGCACTCAGACAAGCAGAGACACGCTCAGACACACTCAGAAACACTGAGACACACTCGCACACAGCCAGACACACTTGAACACTCAAGCGCAGTCCCACACCCCAGACACGCTCAGACAGGACTCAGACAGGCTCAGACACACTCAGGCACACTGAGAGACGCTCAGACACACTCGCACACCCTCAGACACACTTGAGCACACTCAAACACACTCAGACACACTCAGACACACTCAAACACACTCCCACACATCCAGACACACTCAGAAACATTCACACACATTCAGACACACTCTTACACACTCAGAAACACTCACACACTCTCAGACACACTCAGGCACACTCAGCACACTCGCACACACCCAGACACATTTGCACACACAGATATTCACAGACACACTCAGATACACTCTCACAAAGCCAGACACACTTAGACACACTCATCACACTCAGACACACTCAGACACAGTCAGACACAATCGCATACACTCAGACTCACCTGCAAACACTGACAAACAACCAGACCCATAAATATATGCTCAGGCACACTCACGCACACTGAGACACACTCGCACAAACCCAGACAGACTCAGACACACTCCGACACGCTCAGACACACTCAGACACACTCAGACAAGCAGAGACACACTCAGACACACTCAGAAACACTTAACACACTCGCACACACCCAGACACATTTGCTCACTCTCAGATACGCTCAGAAACACTCAGACACACTCGCACACAGCCAGACACACTTGAACACTCAAGCGCAGTCCCACACCCCCAGACACGCTCAGACAGACTCAGACAGGCTCAGACACACTCAGGCACACTGACAGACGCTCAGACACACTCGCACACCCTCAGACACACTTGAGCACACTCAAACACACTCAGACACACTCAGACACACTCAAGCACACTCCCACACATCCAGACACACTCAGAAACAATCGCACACATTCAGACACGCTCTCACACACCCAGACACATTCGCACACACACAGATATTCTCACACTCAGAAACACTCTGACAAAGCCAGACACACTTAGACACACTCAGACACACTCAGACACAGTCAGACACGCTCAGACACAGTCGCATACACTCAGACACACCTGCAAACACTGCCAAACAATCAGACCCACAACTATAAGCTCAGGCACACTCACGCACATTGAGACACACTCGCACAAACCCAGACACACTCAGATACGCTCTGAGACACTCAGAGACACTCGCACACGCTCAGAAACAACTGCAAACACACTCGCACACTCCGACACACCATTTGCACACACCCAGACACATTCACTAACACTCAGATACGCTCAGACACAGTAAGACACACACGCACACAGCCAGACACACTTAAACACACTCCGACACACACTCAAGCACAGTCCCACACCCCCAGACACGCTCAGTCACACTCAAGCCCACTCAGGCACACTGAGAGATGCTCAGACACACTCGCACACCCTCAGACACACTTGAGCACACTCAAGCACACTTAGACAGTCACACACACCCAAGCACACTCCCACACATCCCCAGACACACTCAGAAACATTTGCACACATTCAGCCACACTCTCACACACCCAGACACATTCGCACACACACAGATATTCTCATACACACTCAGAAACACTCTCACAAAGCCAGACACACTTAGACACACTCATCACACTCAGACACTCTCAGACACACTCAGACACACTCAGACACAATCGCATACACTCAGACACACCTGCAAACACTGACAAACAACCAGACCCATAAATATATGCTCAGGCACACTCACGCACACTGAGACACACTTGCACAAACCCAGACACACTCAGACACACTCCGACACGCTCAGACACATTCAGGCACACCCAGAAACACTCAGACACATTCGCACACACTCACACACACTCAGACACACTCAGTCACGCTCAGACGCACTCAGACAAGCAGAGACACGCTCAGACACACTCAGAAACACTGAGACACACTCGCACACAGCCAGACACACTTGAACACTCAAGCGCAGTCCCACACCCCCAGACACGCTCAGACAGACTCAGACAGGCTCAGACACACTCAGGCACACTGAGAGACGCTCAGACACACTCGCACACCCTCAGACACACTTGAGCACACTCAAACACACTCAGACACACTCAGACACACTCAAACACACTCCCACACATCCAGACACACTCAGAAACATTCACACACATTCAGACACACTCTTACACACTCAGAAACACTCACACACTCTCAGACACACTCAGGCACACTCAGGCACACTCGCACACACCCAGACACATTCGCACACACAGATATTCACAGACACACTCAGATACACTCTCACAAAGCCAGACACACTTAGACACACTCATCACACTCAGACACACTCAGACACAGTCAGACACAATCGCATACACTCAGACTCACCTGCAAACACTGACAAACAACCAGACCCATAAATATATGCTCAGGCACACTCACGCACACTGAGACACACTCGCACAAAGCCAGACAGACTCAGACACACTCCGACACGCTCAGACACACTCAGACACACTCAGACAAGCAGAGACACACTCAGACACACTCAGAAACACTTAACACACTCGCACACACCCAGACACATTTGCTCACTCTCAGATACGCTCAGAAACACTCAGACACACTCGCACACAGCCAGACACACTTAAACACTCAAGCGCAGTCCCACACCCCCAGACACGCTCAGACAGACTCAGACACGCTCAGACACACTCAGGCACACTGAGAGACGCTCAGACACACTCGCACACCCTCAGACACACTTGAGCACACTCAAACACACTCAGACACACTCAGACACACTCAAGCACACTCCCACACATCCAGACACACTCAGAAACAATCGCACACATTCAGACACGCTCTCACACACCCAGACACATTCGCACACACACAGATATTCTCACACTCAGAAACACTCTGACAAAGCCAGACACACTTAGACACACTCAGACACACTCAGACACAGTCAGACACGCTCAGACACAGTCGCATACACTCAGACACACCTGCAAACACTGCCAAACAATCAGACCCACAACTATAAGCTCAGGCACACTCACGCACATTGAGACACACTCGCACAAACCCAGACACACTCAGATACGCTCTGAGACACTCAGAGACACTCGCACACGCTCAGAAACAACTGCAAACACACTCGCACACTCAGACACACCATTTGCACACACCCAGACACATTCGCTCACTCTCAGATACGCTCAGAAACACTCAGACACACTCGCACACAGCCAGACACACTTAAACACACTCCGACACACACTCAAGCACAGTCCCACACCCCCAGACACGCTCAGTCACACTCAAGCCCACTCAGGCACACTGAGAGATGCTCAGACACACTCGCACACCCTCAGACACACTTGAGCACACTCAAGCACACTTAGACAGTCACACACACCCAAGCACACTCCCACACATCCCCAGACACACTCAGAAACATTTGCACACATTCAGCCACACTCTCACACACCCAGACACATTCGCACACACACAGATATTCTCATACACACTCAGAAACACTCTCACAAAGCCAGACACACTTAGACACACTCATCACACTCAGACACTCTCAGACACACTCAGACACACTCAGACACAATCGCATACACTCAGACACACCTGCAAACACTGACAAACACCCAGACCCATAAATATATGCTCAGGCACACTCACGCACACTGAGACACACTTGCACAAACCCAGACACACTCAGACACACTCCGACACGCTCAGACACATTCAGGCACACCCAGAAACACTCAGACACATTCGCACACACTCACACACACTCAGACACACTCAGTCACGCTCAGACGCACTCAGACAAGCAGAGACACGCTCAGACACACTCAGAAACACTGAGACACACTCGCACACAGCCAGACACACTTGAACACTCAAGCGCAGTCCCACACCCCCAGACACGCTCAGACAGACTCAGACAGGCTCAGACACACTCAGGCACACTGACAGACGCTCAGACACACTCGCACACCCTCAGACACACTTGAGCACACTCAAACACACTCAGACACACTCAGACACACTCAAGCACACTCCCACACATCCAGACACACTCAGAAACAATCGCACACATTCAGACACGCTCTCACACACCCAGACACATTCGCACACACACAGATATTCTCACACTCAGAAACACTCTGACAAAGCCAGACACACTTAGACACACTCAGACACACTCAGACACAGTCAGACACGCTCAGACACAGTCGCATACACTCAGACACACCTGCAAACACTGCCAAACAATCAGACCCACAACTATAAGCTCAGGCACACTCACGCACATTGAGACACACTCGCACAAACCCAGACACACTCAGATACGCTCTGAGACACTCAGAGACACTCGCACACGCTCAGAAACAACTGCAAACACACTCGCACACTCCGACACACCATTTGCACACACCCAGACACATTCACTAACACTCAGATACGCTCAGACACAGTAAGACACACACGCACACAGCCAGACACACTTAAACACACTCCGACACACACTCAAGCACAGTCCCACACCCCCAGACACGCTCAGTCACACTCAAGCCCACTCAGGCACACTGAGAGATGCTCAGACACACTCGCACACCCTCAGACACACTTGAGCACACTCAAGCACACTTAGACAGTCACACACACCCAAGCACACTCCCACACATCCCCAGACACACTCAGAAACATTTGCACACATTCAGCCACACTCTCACACACCCAGACACATTCGCACACACACAGATATTCTCATACACACTCAGAAACACTCTCACAAAGCCAGACACACTTAGACACAATCATCACACTCAGACACTCTCAGACACACTCAGACACACTCAGACACAATCGCATACACTCAGACACACCTGCAAACACTGACAAACACCCAGACCCATAAATATATGCTCAGGCACACTCACGCACACTGAGACACACTTGCACAAACCCAGACACACTCAGACACACTCCGACACGCTCAGACACATTCAGGCACACCCAGAAACACTCAGACACATTCGCACACACTCACACACACTCAGACACACTCAGTCACGCTCAGACGCACTCAGACAAGCAGAGACACGCTCAGACACACTCAGAAACACTGAGACACACTCGCACACAGCCAGACACACTTGAACACTCAAGCGCAGTCCCACACCCCCAGACACGCTCAGACAGACTCAGACAGGCTCAGACACACTCAGGCACACTGAGAGACGCTCAGACACACTCGCACACCCTCAGACACACTTGAGCACACTCAAACACACTCAGACACACTCAGACACACTCAAACACACTCCCACACATCCAGACACACTCAGAAACATTCACACACATTCAGACACACTCTTACACACTCAGAAACACTCACACACTCTCAGACACACTCAGGCACACTCAGGCACACTCGCACACACCCAGACACATTCGCACACACAGATATTCACAGACACACTCAGATACACTCTCACAAAGCCAGACACACTTAGACACACTCATCACACTCAGACACACTCAGACACAGTCAGACACAATCGCATACACTCAGACTCACCTGCAAACACTGACAAACAACCAGACCCATAAATATATGCTCAGGCACACTCACGCACACTGAGACACACTCGCACAAACCCAGACAGACTCAGACACACTCCGACACGCTCAGACACACTCAGACACACTCAGACAAGCAGAGACACACTCAGACACACTCAGAAACACTTAACACACTCGCACACACCCAGACACATTTGCTCACTCTCAGATACGCTCAGAAACACTCAGACACACTCGCACACAGCCAGACACACTTAAACACTCAAGCGCAGTCCCACACCCCCAGACACGCGCAGACAGACTCAGACACGCTCAGACACACTCAGGCACACTGAGAGACGCTCAGACACACTCGCACACCCTCAGACACACTTGAGCACACTCAAACACACTCAGACACACTCAGACACACTCAAGCACACTCCCACACATCCAGACACACTCAGAAACAATCGCACACATTCAGACACGCTCTCACACACCCAGACACATTCGCACACACACAGATATTCTCACACTCAGAAACACTCTGACAAAGCCAGACACACTTAGACACACTCAGACACACTCAGACACAGTCAGACACGCTCAGACACAGTCGCATACACTCAGACACACCTGCAAACACTGCCAAACAATCAGACCCATAACTATAAGCTCAGGCACACTCACGCACATTGAGACACACTCGCACAAACCCAGACACACTCAGATACGCTCTGAGACACTCAGAGACACTCGCACACGCTCAGAAACAACTGCAAACACACTCGCACACTCCGACACACCATTTGCACACACCCAGACACATTCACTAACACTCAGATACGCTCAGACACAGTAAGACACACACGCACACAGCCAGACACACTTAAACACACTCCGACACACACTCAAGCACAGTCCCACACCCCCAGACACGCTCAGTCACACTCAAGCCCACTCAGGCACACTGAGAGATGCTCAGACACACTCGCACACCCTCAGACACACTTGAGCACACTCAAGCACACTTAGACAGTCACACACACCCAAGCACACTCCCACACATCCCCAGACACACTCAGAAACATTTGCACACATTCAGCCACACTCTCACACACCCAGACACATTCGCACACACACAGATATTCTCATACACACTCAGAAACACTCTCACAAAGCCAGACACACTTAGACACACTCATCACACTCAGACACTCTCAGACACACTCAGACACACTCAGACACAATCGCATACACTCAGACACACCTGCAAACACTGACAAACACCCAGACCCATAAATATATGCTCAGGCACACTCACGCACACTGAGACACACTTGCACAAACCCAGACACACTCAGACACACTCCGACACGCTCAGACACATTCAGGCACACCCAGAAACACTCAGACACATTCGCACACACTCACACACACTCAGACACACTCAGTCACGCTCAGACGCACTCAGACAAGCAGAGACACGCTCAGACACACTCAGAAACACTGAGACACACTCGCACACAGCCAGACACACTTGAACACTCAAGCGCAGTCCCACACCCCCAGACACGCTCAGACAGACTCAGACAGGCTCAGACACACTCAGGCACACTGAGAGACGCTCAGACACACTCGCACACCCTCAGACACACTTGAGCACACTCAAACACACTCAGACACACTCAGACACACTCAAACACACTCCCACACATCCAGACACACTCAGAAACATTCACACACATTCAGACACACTCTTACACACTCAGAAACACTCACACACTCTCAGACACACTCAGGCGCACTCAGGCACACTCGCACACACCCAGACACATTCGCACACACAGATATTCACAGACACACTCAGATACACTCTCACAAAGCCAGACACACTTAGACACACTCATCACACTCAGACACACTCAGACACAGTCAGACACAATCGCATACACTCAGACTCACCTGCAAACACTGACAAACAACCAGACCCATAAATATATGCTCAGGCACACTCACGCACACTGAGACACACTCGCACAAAGCCAGACAGACTCAGACACACTCCGACACGCTCAGACACACTCAGACACACTCAGACAAGCAGAGACACACTCAGACACACTCAGAAACACTTAACACACTCGCACACACCCAGACACATTTGCTCACTCTCAGATACGCTCAGAAACACTCAGACACACTCGCACACAGCCAGACACACTTAAACACTCAAGCGCAGTCCCACACCCCCAGACACGCGCAGACAGACTCAGACACGCTCAGACACACTCAGGCACACTGAGAGACGCTCAGACACACTCGCACACCCTCAGACACACTTGAGCACACTCAAACACACTCAGACACACTCAGACACACTCAAGCACACTCCCACACATCCAGACACACTCAGAAACAATCGCACACATTCAGACACGCTCTCACACACCCAGACACATTCGCACACACACAGATATTCTCACACTCAGAAACACTCTGACAAAGCCAGACACACTTAGACACACTCAGACACACTCAGACACAGTCAGACACGCTCAGACACAGTCGCATACACTCAGACACACCTGCAAACACTGCCAAACAATCAGACCCATAACTATAAGCTCAGGCACACTCACGCACATTGAGACACACTCGCACAAACCCAGACACACTCAGATACGCTCTGAGACACTCAGAGACACTCGCACACGCTCAGAAACAACTGCAAACACACTCGCACACTCCGACACACCATTTGCACACACCCAGACACATTCACTAACACTCAGATACGCTCAGACACAGTAAGACACACACGCACACAGCCAGACACACTTAAACACACTCCGACACACACTCAAGCACAGTCCCACACCCCCAGACACGCTCAGTCACACTCAAGCCCACTCAGGCACACTGAGAGATGCTCAGACACACTCGCACACCCTCAGACACACTTGAGCACACTCAAGCACACTTAGACAGTCACACACACCCAAGCACACTCCCACACATCCCCAGACACACTCAGAAACATTTGCACACATTCAGCCACACTCTCACACACCCAGACACATTCGCACACACACAGATATTCTCATACACACTCAGAAACACTCTCACAAAGCCAGACACACTTAGACACACTCATCACACTCAGACACTCTCAGACACACTCAGACACACTCAGACACAATCGCATACACTCAGACACACCTGCAAACACTGACAAACACCCAGACCCATAAATATATGCTCAGGCACACTCACGCACACTGAGACACACTTGCACAAACCCAGACACACTCAGACACACTCCGACACGCTCAGACACATTCAGGCACACCCAGAAACACTCAGACACATTCGCACACACTCACACACACTCAGACACACTCAGTCACGCTCAGACGCACTCAGACAAGCAGAGACACGCTCAGACACACTCAGAAACACTGAGACACACTCGCACACAGCCAGACACACTTGAACACTCAAGCGCAGTCCCACACCCCCAGACACGCTCAGACAGACTCAGACAGGCTCAGACACACTCAGGCACACTGACAGACGCTCAGACACACTCGCACACCCTCAGACACACTTGAGCACACTCAAACACACTCAGACACACTCAGACACACTCAAGCACACTCCCACACATCCAGACACACTCAGAAACATTCACACACATTCAGACACACTCTTACACACTCAGAAACACTCACACACTCTCAGACACACTCAGGCACACTCAGGCACACTCGCACACACCCAGACACATTCGCACACACAGATATTCACAGACACACTCAGATACACTCTCACAAAGCCAGACACACTTAGACACACTCAGACACAGTCAGACACAATCGCATACACTCAGACTCACCTGCAAACACTGACAAACAACCAGACCCATAAATATATGCTCAGGCACACTCACGCACACTGAGACACAGTCGCACAAACCCAGACAGATTCAGACACACTCCGACATGCTCAGACACACTCAGACACACTCAGACAAGCAGAGACACACTCAGACACACTCAGAAACACTTAACACACTCGCACACACCCAGACACATTTGCTCACTCTCAGATACGCTCAGAAACACTCAGACACACTCGCACGCAGCCAGACACACTTAAACACTCAAGCGCAGTCCCACACCCCCAGACATGCTCAGACAGACTCCGACAGGCTCAGACACACTCAGGCACACTGACAGACGCTCAGACACACTCGCACACCCTCAGACACACTTGAGCACACTCAAACACACTCAGACACACTCAGACACACTCAAACACACTCCCACACATCCAGACACACTCAGAAACATTCACACACATTCAGACACACTCTTACACACTCAGAAACACTCACACACATTCAGACACACTCAGGCACACTCAGGCACACTCGCACACACCCAGACACATTCGCACACACAGATATTCACAGACACACTCAGATACACTCTCACAAAGCCAGACACACTTAGACACACTCATCACACTCAGACACACTCAGACACAGTCAGACACAATCGCATACACTCAGACTCACCTGCAAACACTGACAAACAACCAGACCCATAAATATATGCTCAGGCACACTCACGCACACTGAGACACACTCGCACAAACCCAGACAGACTCAGACACACTCCGACACGCTCAGACACACTCAGACACACTCAGACAAGCAGAGACACACTCAGACACACTCAGAAAAACTTAACACACTCGCACACACCCAGACACATTTGCTCACTCTCAGATACGCTCAGAAACACTCAGACACACTCGCACACAGCCAGACACACTTAAACACTCAAGCGCAGTCCCACACCCCCAGACACGCTCAGAGAGACTCAGACACGCTCAGACACACTCAGGCACACTGACAGACGCTCAGACACACTCGCACACCCTCAGACACACTTGAGCACACTCAAACACACTCAGACACACTCAGACACACTCAAGCACACTCCCACACATCCAGACACACTCAGAAACAATCGCACACATTCAGACACGCTCTCACACACCCAGACACATTCGCACACACACAGATATTCTCACACTCAGAAACACTCTGACAAAGCCAGACACACTTAGACACACTCAGACACACTCAGACACAGTCAGACACGCTCAGACACAGTCGCATACACTCAGACACACCTGCAAACACTGCCAAACAATCAGACCCACAACTATAAGCTCAGGCACACTCACGCACATTGAGACACACTCGCACAAACCCAGACACACTCAGATACGCTCTGAGACACTCAGAGACACTCGCACACGCTCAGAAACAACTGCAAACACACTCGCACACTCCGACACACCATTTGCACACACCCAGACACATTCACTAACACTCAGATACGCTCAGACACAGTAAGACACACACGCACACAGCCAGACACACTTAAACACACTCCGACACACACTCAAGCACAGTCCCACACCCCCAGACACACTCAGTCACACTCAAGCCCACTCAGGCACACTGAGAGATGCTCAGACACACTCGCACACCCTCAGACACACTTGAGCACACTCAAGCACACTTAGACAGTCACACACACCCAAGCACACTCCCACACATCCCCAGACACACTCAGAAACATTTGCACACATTCAGCCACACTCTCACACACCCAGACACATTCGCACACACACAGATATTCTCATACACACTCAGAAACACTCTCACAAAGCCAGACACACTTAGACACACTCATCACACTCAGACACTCTCAGACACACTCAGACACACTCAGACACAATCGCATACACTCAGACACACC
Organism: Pseudopipra pipra; assembly: GCF_036250125.1. Classification (NCBI taxonomy): domain Eukaryota; kingdom Metazoa; phylum Chordata; class Aves; order Passeriformes; family Pipridae; genus Pseudopipra; species Pseudopipra pipra. The sequence continues at coordinate 19,334 of NW_026990648.1, read as the reverse complement.
TGCAAACACTGACAAACACCCAGACCCATAAATATATGCTCAGGCACACTCACGCACACTGAGACACACTTGCACAAACCCAGACACACTCAGACACACTCCGACACGCTCAGACACATTCAGGCACACCCAGAAACACTCAGACACATTCGCACACACTCACACACACTCAGACACACTCAGTCACGCTCAGACGCACTCAGACAAGCAGAGACACGCTCAGACACACTCAGAAACACTGAGACACACTCGCACACAGCCAGACACACTTAAACACTCAAGCGCAGTCCCACACCCCCAGACACGCTCAGACAGACTCAGACACGCTCAGACACACTCAGGCACACTGACAGACGCTCAGACACACTCGCACACCCTCAGACACACTTGAGCACACTCAAACACACTCAGACACACTCAGACACACTCAAGCACACTCCCACACATCCAGACACACTCAGAAACATTCACACACATTCAGACACACTCTTACACACTCAGAAACACTCACACACTCTCAGACACACTCAGGCACACTCAGGCACACTCGCACACACCCAGACACATTCGCACACACAGATATTCACAGACACACTCAGATACACTCTCACAAAGCCAGACACACTTAGACACACTCAGACACCATCAGACACAATCGCATACACTCAGACACACCTGCAAACACTGACAAACAACCAGACCCATAAATATATGCTCAGGCACACTCACGCACACTGAGACACAGTCGCACAAACCCAGACAGATTCAGACACACTCCGACATGCTCAGACACACTCAGACACACTCAGACAAGCAGAGACACACTCAGACACACTCAGAAACACTTAACACACTCGCACACACCCAGACACATTTGCTCACTCTCAGATACGCTCAGAAACACTCAGACACACTCGCACGCAGCCAGACACACTTAAACACTCAAGCGCAGTCCCACACCCCCAGACACGCTCAGACAGACTCCGACACGCTCAGACACACTCAGGCACACTGACAGACGCTCAGACACACTCGCACACCCTCAGACACACTTGAGCACACTCAAACACACTCAGACACACTCAGACACACTCAAACACACTCCCACACATCCAGACACACTCAGAAACATTCACACACATTCAGACACACTCTTACACACTCAGAAACACTCACACACATTCAGAAACACTCAGGCACACTCAGGCACACTCGCACACACCCAGACACATTCGCACACACAGATATTCACAGACACACTCAGATACACTCTCACAAAGCCAGACACACTTAGACACACTCATCACACTCAGACACACTCAGACACAGTCAGACACAATCGCATACACTCAGACTCACCTGCAAACACTGACAAACAACCAGACCCATAAATATATGCTCAGGCACACTCACGCACACTGAGACACACTCGCACAAACCCAGACAGACTCAGACACACTCCGACACGCTCAGACACACTCAGACACACTCAGACAAGCAGAGACACACTCAGACACACTCAGAAACACTTAACACACTCGCACACACCCAGACACATTTGCTCACTCTCAGATACGCTCAGAAACACTCAGACACACTCGCACACAGCCAGACACACTTAAACACTCAAGCGCAGTCCCACACCCCCAGACACGCTCAGACAGACTCAGACACGCTCAGACACACTCAGGCACACTGACAGACGCTCAGACACACTCGCACACCCTCAGACACACTTGAGCACACTCAAACACACTCAGACACACTCAGACACACTCAAGCACACTCCCACACATCCAGACACACTCAGAAACAATCGCACACATTCAGACACGCTCTCACACACCCAGACACATTCGCACACACACAGATATTCTCACACTCAGAAACACTCTGACAAAGCCAGACACACTTAGACACACTCAGACACAATCAGACACAGTCAGACACGCTCAGACACAGTCGCATACACTCAGACACACCTGCAAACACTGCCAAACAATCAGACCCACAACTATAAGCTCAGGCACACTCACGCACATTGAGACACACTCGCACAAACCCAGACACACTCAGATACGCTCTGAGACACTCAGAGACACTCGCACACGCTCAGAAACAACTGCAAACACACTCGCACACTCCGACACACCATTTGCACACACCCAGACACATTCACTAACACTCAGATACGCTCAGACACAGTAAGACACACACGCACACAGCCAGACACACTTAAACACACTCCGACACACACTCAAGCACAGTCCCACACCCCCAGACACACTCAGTCACACTCAAGCCCACTCAGGCACACTGAGAGATGCTCAGACACACTCGCACACCCTCAGACACACTTGAGCACACTCAAGCACACTTAGACAGTCACACACACCCAAGCACACTCCCACACATCCCCAGACACACTCAGAAACATTTGCACACATTCAGCCACACTCTCACACACCCAGACACATTCGCACACACACAGATATTCTCATACACACTCAGAAACACTCTCACAAAGCCAGACACACTTAGACACACTCATCACACTCAGACACTCTCAGACACACTCAGACACACTCAGACACAATCGCATACACTCAGACACACCTGCAAACACTGACAAACACCCAGACCCATAAATATATGCTCAGGCACACTCACGCACACTGAGACACACTTGCACAAACCCAGACAGACTCAGACACACTCCGACACGCTCAGACACATTCAGGCACACCCAGAAACACTCAGACACATTCGCACACACTCACACACACTCAGACACACTCAGTCACGCTCAGACGCACTCAGACAAGCAGAGACACGCTCAGACACACTCAGAAACACTGAGACACACTCGCACACAGCCAGACACACTTGAACACTCAAGCGCAGTCCCACACCCCCAGACATGCTCAGACAGACTCAGACACGCTCAGACACACTCAGGCACACTGACAGACGCTCAGACACACTCGCACACCCTCAGACACACTTGAGCACACTCAAACACACTCAGACACACTCAGACACACTCAAACACACTCCCACACATCCAGACACACTCAGAAACATTCACACACATTCAGACACACTCTTACACACTCAGAAACACTCACACACTCTCAGACACACTCAGGCACACTCAGGCACACTCGCACACACCCAGACACATTTGCACACACAGATATTCACAGACACACTCAGATACACTCTCACAAAGCCAGACACACTTAGACACACTCATCACACTCAGACACAGTCAGACACAATCGCATACACTCAGACTCACCTGCAAACACTGACAAACAACCAGACCCATAAATATATGCTCAGGCACACTCACGCACACTGAGACACACTCGCACAAACCCAGACAGACTCAGACACACTCCGACACGCTCAGACACACTCAGACACACTCAGACAAGCAGAGACACACTCAGACACACTCAGAAACACTTAACACACTCGCACACACCCAGACACATTTGCTCACTCTCAGATACGCTCAGAAACACTCAGACACACTCGCACACAGCCAGACACACTTAAACACTCAAGCGCAGTCCCACACCCCCAGACACGCTCAGACAGACTCAGACAAGCTCAGACACACTCAGGCACACTGAGAGACGCTCAGACACACTCGCACACCCTCAGACACACTTGAGCACACTCAAACACACTCAGACACACTCAGGCACACTCAAGCACACTCCCACACATCCAGACACACTCAGAAACAATCGCACACATTCAGACACGCTCTCACACACCCAGACACTTTTGCACACACACAGATATTCTCACACTCAGAAACACTCTGACAAAGCCAGACACACTTAGACACACTCAGACACACTCAGACACAGTCAGACACGCTCAGACACAGTCGCATACACTCAGACACACCTGCAAACACTGCCAAACAATCAGACCCATAACTATAAGCTCAGGCACACTCACGCACATTGAGACACACTCGCACAAACCCAGACACACTCAGATACGCTCTGAGACACTCAGAGACACTCGCACATGCTCAGAAACAACTGCAAACACACTCGCACACTCCGACACACCATTTGCACACACCCAGACACATTCACTAACACTCAGATACGCTCAGACACAGTAAGACACACACGCACACAGCCAGACACACTTAAACACACTCCGACACACACTCAAGCACAGTCCCACACCCCCAGACGCTCAGTCACACTCAAGCCCACTCAGGCACACTGAGAGATGCTCAGACACACTCGCACACCCTCAGACACACTTGAGCACACTCAAGCACACTTAGACACAGTCACACACACCCAAGCACACTCCCACACATCCCCAGACACACTCAGAAACATTTGCACACATTCAGCCACACTCTCACACACCCAGACACATTCGCACACACACAGATATTCTCATACACACTCAGAAACACTCTCACAAAGCCAGACACACTTAGACACACTCATCACACTCAGACACTCTCAGACACACTCAGACACACTCAGACACAATCGCATACACTCAGACACACCTGCAAACACTGACAAACACCCAGACCCATAAATATATGCTCAGGCACACTCACGCACACTGAGACACACTTGCACAAACCCAGACACACTCAGACACACTCCGACACGCTCAGACACATTCAGGCACACCCAGAAACACTCAGACACATTCGCACACACTCACACACACTCAGACACACTCAGTCACGCTCAGACGCACTCAGACAAGCAGAGACACGCTCAGACACACTCAGAAACACTGAGACACACTCGCACACAGCCAGACACACTTGAACACTCAAGCGCAGTCCCACACCCCCAGACACGCTCAGACAGACTCAGACAGGCTCAGACACACTCAGGCACACTGACAGACGCTCAGACACACTCGCACACCCTCAGACACACTTGAGCACACTCAAACACACTCAGACACACTCAGACACACTCAAGCACACTCCCACACATCCAGACACACTCAGAAACATTCACACACATTCAGACACACTCTTACACACTCAGAAACACTCACACACTCTCAGACACACTCAGGCACACTCAGGCACACTCGCACACACCCAGACACATTCGCACACACAGATATTCACAGACACACTCAGATACACTCTCACAAAGCCAGACACACTTAGACACACTCATCACACTCAGACACACTCAGACACAGTCAGACACAATCGCATACACTCAGACTCACCTGCAAACACTGACAAACAACCAGACCCATAAATATATGCTCAGGCACACTCACGCACACTGAGACACACTCGCACAAACCCAGACAGACTCAGACACACTCCGACACGCTCAGACACACTCAGACACACTCAGACAAGCAGAGACACACTCAGACACACTCAGAAACACTTAACACACTCGCACACACCCAGACACATTTGCTCACTCTCAGATACGCTCAGAAACACTCAGACACACTCGCACACAGCCAGACACACTTAAACACTCAAGCGCAGTCCCACACCCCCAGACACGCTCAGACAGACTCAGACACGCTCAGACACACTCAGGCACACTGACAGACGCTCAGACACACTCGCACACCCTCAGACACACTTGAGCACACTCAAACACACTCAGACACACTCAGACACACTCAAGCACACTCCCACACATCCAGACACACTCAGAAACAATCGCACACATTCAGACACGCTCTCACACACCCAGACACATTCGCACACACACAGATATTCTCACACTCAGAAACACTCTGACAAAGCCAGACACACTTAGACACACTCAGACACACTCAGACACAGTCAGACACGCTCAGACACAGTCGCATACACTCAGACACACCTGCAAACACTGCCAAACAATCAGACCCACAACTATAAGCTCAGGCACACTCACGCACATTGAGACACACTCGCACAAACCCAGACACACTCAGATACGCTCTGAGACACTCAGAGACACTCGCACACGCTCAGAAACAACTGCAAACACACTCGCACACTCCGACACACCATTTGCACACACCCAGACACATTCACTAACACTCAGATACGCTCAGACACAGTAAGACACACACGCACACAGCCAGACACACTTAAACACACTCCGACACACACTCAAGCACAGTCCCACACCCCCAGACACACTCAGTCACACTCAAGCCCACTCAGGCACACTGAGAGATGCTCAGACACACTCGCACACCCTCAGACACACTTGAGCACACTCAAGCACACTTAGACAGTCACACACACCCAAGCACACTCCCACACATCCCCAGACACACTCAGAAACATTTGCACACATTCAGCCACACTCTCACACACCCAGACACATTCGCACACACACAGATATTCTCATACACACTCAGAAACACTCTCACAAAGCCAGACACACTTAGACACACTCATCACACTCAGACACTCTCAGACACACTCAGACACACTCAGACACAATCGCATACACTCAGACACACCTGCAAACACTGACAAACACCCAGACCCATAAATATATGCTCAGGCACACTCACGCACACTGAGACACACTTGCACAAACCCAGACAGACTCAGACACACTCCGACACGCTCAGACACATTCAGGCACACCCAGAAACACTCAGACACATTCGCACACACTCACACACACTCAGACACACTCAGTCACGCTCAGACGCACTCAGACAAGCAGAGACACGCTCAGACACACTCAGAAACACTGAGACACACTCGCACACAGCCAGACACACTTGAACACTCAAGCGCAGTCCCACACCCCCAGACATGCTCAGACAGACTCAGACACGCTCAGACACACTCAGGCACACTGACAGACGCTCAGACACACTCGCACACCCTCAGACACACTTGAGCACACTCAAACACACTCAGACACACTCAGACACACTCAAACACACTCCCACACATCCAGACACACTCAGAAACATTCACACACATTCAGACACACTCTTACACACTCAGAAACACTCACACACTCTCAGACACACTCAGGCACACTCAGGCACACTCGCACACACCCAGACACATTTGCACACACAGATATTCACAGACACACTCAGATACACTCTCACAAAGCCAGACACACTTAGACACACTCATCACACTCAGACACAGTCAGACACAATCGCATACACTCAGACTCACCTGCAAACACTGACAAACAACCAGACCCATAAATATATGCTCAGGCACACTCACGCACACTGAGACACACTCGCACAAACCCAGACAGACTCAGACACACTCCGACACGCTCAGACACACTCAGACACACTCAGACAAGCAGAGACACACTCAGACACACTCAGAAACACTTAACACACTCGCACACACCCAGACACATTTGCTCACTCTCAGATACGCTCAGAAACACTCAGACACACTCGCACACAGCCAGACACACTTAAACACTCAAGCGCAGTCCCACACCCCCAGACACGCTCAGACAGACTCAGACAAGCTCAGACACACTCAGGCACACTGAGAGACGCTCAGACACACTCGCACACCCTCAGACACACTTGAGCACACTCAAACACACTCAGACACACTCAGGCACACTCAAGCACACTCCCACACATCCAGACACACTCAGAAACAATCGCACACATTCAGACACGCTCTCACACACCCAGACACTTTTGCACACACACAGATATTCTCACACTCAGAAACACTCTGACAAAGCCAGACACACTTAGACACACTCAGACACACTCAGACACAGTCAGACACGCTCAGACACAGTCGCATACACTCAGACACACCTGCAAACACTGCCAAACAATCAGACCCATAACTATAAGCTCAGGCACACTCACGCACATTGAGACACACTCGCACAAACCCAGACACACTCAGATACGCTCTGAGACACTCAGAGACACTCGCACATGCTCAGAAACAACTGCAAACACACTCGCACACTCCGACACACCATTTGCACACACCCAGACACATTCACTAACACTCAGATACGCTCAGACACAGTAAGACACACACGCACACAGCCAGACACACTTAAACACACTCCGACACACACTCAAGCACAGTCCCACACCCCCAGACGCTCAGTCACACTCAAGCCCACTCAGGCACACTGAGAGATGCTCAGACACACTCGCACACCCTCAGACACACTTGAGCACACTCAAGCACACTTAGACACAGTCACACACACCCAAGCACACTCCCACACATCCCCAGACACACTCAGAAACATTTGCACACATTCAGCCACACTCTCACACACCCAGACACATTCGCACACACACAGATATTCTCATACACACTCAGAAACACTCTCACAAAGCCAGACACACTTAGACACACTCATCACACTCAGACACTCTCAGACACACTCAGACACACTCAGACACAATCGCATACACTCAGACACACCTGCAAACACTGACAAACACCCAGACCCATAAATATATGCTCAGGCACACTCACGCACACTGAGACACACTTGCACAAACCCAGACACACTCAGACACACTCCGACACGCTCAGACACATTCAGGCACACCCAGAAACACTCAGACACATTCGCACACACTCACACACACTCAGACACACTCAGTCACGCTCAGACGCACTCAGACAAGCAGAGACACGCTCAGACACACTCAGAAACACTGAGACACACTCGCACACAGCCAGACACACTTGAACACTCAAGCGCAGTCCCACACCCCCAGACACGCTCAGACAGACTCAGACAGGCTCAGACACACTCAGGCACACTGACAGACGCTCAGACACACTCGCACACCCTCAGACACACTTGAGCACACTCAAACACACTCAGACACACTCAGACACACTCAAGCACACTCCCACACATCCAGACACACTCAGAAACATTCACACACATTCAGACACACTCTTACACACTCAGAAACACTCACACACTCTCAGACACACTCAGGCACACTCAGGCACACTCGCACACACCCAGACACATTCGCACACACAGATATTCACAGACACACTCAGATACACTCTCACAAAGCCAGACACACTTAGACACACTCATCACACTCAGACACACTCAGACACAGTCAGACACAATCGCATACACTCAGACTCACCTGCAAACACTGACAAACAACCAGACCCATAAATATATGCTCAGGCACACTCACGCACACTGAGACACACTCGCACAAACCCAGACAGACTCAGACACACTCCGACACGCTCAGACACACTCAGACACACTCAGACAAGCAGAGACACACTCAGACACACTCAGAAACACTTAACACACTCGCACACACCCAGACACATTTGCTCACTCTCAGATATGCTCAGAAACACTCAGACACACTCGCACACAGCCAGACACACTTAAACACTCAAGCGCAGTCCCACACCCCCAGACACGCTCAGACAGACTCAGACACGCTCAGACACACTCAGGCACACTGACAGACGCTCAGACACACTCGCACACCCTCAGACACACTTGAGCACACTCAAACACACTCAGACACACTCAGACACACTCAAGCACACTCCCACACATCCAGACACACTCAGAAACAATCGCACACATTCAGACACGCTCTCACACACCCAGACACATTCGCACACACACAGATATTCTCACACTCAGAAACACTCTGACAAAGCCAGACACACTTAGACACACTCAGACACACTCAGACACAGTCAGACACGCTCAGACACAGTCGCATACACTCAGACACACCTGCAAACACTGCCAAACAATCAGACCCACAACTATAAGCTCAGGCACACTCACGCACATTGAGACACACTCGCACAAACCCAGACACACTCAGATACGCTCTGAGACACTCAGAGACACTCGCACACGCTCAGAAACAACTGCAAACACACTCGCACACTCCGACACACCATTTGCACACACCCAGACACATTCACTAACACTCAGATACGCTCAGACACAGTAAGACACACACGCACACAGCCAGACACACTTAAACACACTCCGACACACACTCAAGCACAGTCCCACACCCCCAGACACACTCAGTCACACTCAAGCCCACTCAGGCACACTGAGAGATGCTCAGACACACTCGCACACCCTCAGACACACTTGAGCACACTCAAGCACACTTAGACAGTCACACACACCCAAGCACACTCCCACACATCCCCAGACACACTCAGAAACATTTGCACACATTCAGCCACACTCTCACACACCCAGACACATTCGCACACACACAGATATTCTCATACACACTCAGAAACACTCTCACAAAGCCAGACACACTTAGACACACTCATCACACTCAGACACTCTCAGACACACTCAGACACACTCAGACACAATCGCATACACTCAGACACACCTGCAAACACTGACAAACACCCAGACCCATAAATATATGCTCAGGCACACTCACGCACACTGAGACACACTTGCACAAACCCAGACAGACTCAGACACACTCCGACACGCTCAGACACATTCAGGCACACCCAGAAACACTCAGACACATTCGCACACACTCACACACACTCAGACACACTCAGTCACGCTCAGACGCACTCAGACAAGCAGAGACACGCTCAGACACACTCAGAAACACTGAGACACACTCGCACACAGCCAGACACACTTGAACACTCAAGCGCAGTCCCACACCCCCAGACACGCTCAGACAGACTCAGACAGGCTCAGACACACTCAGGCACACTGAGAGACGCTCAGACACACTCGCACACACTCAGACACACTTGAGCACACTCAAACACACTCAGACACACTCAGACACACTCAAACACACTCCCACACATCCAGACACACTCAGAAACATTCACACACATTCAGACACACTCTTACACACTCAGAAACACTCACACACTCTCAGACACACTCAGGCACACTCAGGCACACTCGCACACACCCAGACACATTCGCACACACAGATATTCACAGACACACTCAGATACACTCTCACAAAGCCAGACACACTTAGACACACTCATCACACTCAGACCCACTCAGACACAGTCAGACACAATCGCATACACTCAGACTCACCTGCAAACACTGACAAACAACCAGACCCATAAATATATGCTCAGGCACACTCACGCACACTGAGACACACTCGCACAAACCCAGACAGACTCAGACACACTCCGACACGCTCAGACGCACTCAGACACACTCAGACAAGCAGAGACACACTCAGACACACTCAGAAACACTTAACACACTCGCACACACCCAGACACATTTGCTCACTCTCAGATACGCTCAGAAACACTCAGACACACTCGCACACAGCCAGACACACTTAAACACTCAAGCGCAGTCCCACACCCCCAGACACGCGCAGACAGACTCAGAGACACGCTCAGACACACTCAGGCACACTGAGAGACGCTCAGACACACTCGCACCACCCTCAGACACACTTGAGCACACTCAAACACACTCAGACACACTCAGACACACTCAAGCACACTCCCACACATCCAGACACACTCAGAAACAATCGCACACATTCAGACACGCTCTCACACACCCAGACACATTCGCACACACACAGATATTCTCACACGCAGAAAACACTCTGACAAAGCCAGACACACTTAGACACACTCAGACACACTCAGACACAGTCAGACACGCTCAGACACAGTCGCATACACTCAGACACACCTGCAAACACTGCCAAACAATCAGGACCCATAACTATAAGCTCAGGCACGCTCACGCACATTGAGACACACTCGCACAAACCCAGACACACTCAGATACGCTCTGAGACACTCAGAGACACTCGCACTACGCTCAGAAACAACTGCAAACACACTCGCACACTCCGACACACCATTTGCACACACCCAGACACATTCACTAACACTCAGATACGCTCAGACACAGTAAGACACACACGCACACAGCCAGACACACTTAAACACACTCCGACACACACTCAAGCACAGTCCCACACCCCCAGACACGCTCAGTCACACTCAAGCCCACTCAGGCACACTGAGAGATGCTCAGACACACTCGCACACCCTCAGACACACTTGAGCACACTCAAGCACACTTCGACAGTCACACACACACCCAAGCACACTCCCACACATCCCCAGACACACTCAGAAACATTTGCAACACATTCAGCCCACACTCTCACACACCCAGACACATTCGCACACACACAGATATTCTCATACACACTCAGAAACACTCTGACAAAGCCAGACACACTTAGACACACTCATCACACTCAGACACTCTCAGACACACTCAGACACACTCAGACACAATCGCATACACTCAGACACACCTGCAAACACTGACAAACACCCAGACCCATAAATATAGGCTCAGGCACACTCACGCACACTGAGACACACTTGCACAAACCCAGACAGACTCAGACACACTCCGACACGCTCAGACACATTCAGGCACACCCAGAAACACTCAGACACATTTGCACACACTCACACACACTCAGACACACTCAGTCACGCTCAGACGCACTCAGACAAGCAGAGACACGCTCAGACACACTCAGAAACACTGAGACACACTCGCACACAGCCAGACACACTTGAACACTCAAGCGCAGTCCCACACCCCCAGACACGCTCAGACAGACTCAGACAGGCTCAGACACACTCAGGCACACTGACAGACGCTCAGACCACACTCGCACACCCTCAGACACACTTGAGCACACTCAAACACACTCAGACACACTCAGACACACTCAAGCACACTCCCACACATCCAGACACACTCAGAAACATTCACACACATTCAGACACACTCTTACACACTCAGAAACACTCACACACTCTCAGACACACTCAGGCACACTCAGGCACACTCGCACACACCCAGACACATTCGCACACACAGATATTCACAGACACACTCAGATACACTCTCACAAAGCCAGACACACTTAGACACACTCATCACACTCAGACACACTCAGACACAGTCAGACACAATCGCATACACTCAGACTCACCTGCAAACACTGACAAACAACCAGACCCATAAATATATGCTCAGGCACACTCACGCACACTGAGACACACTCGCTACAAACCCAGACAGACTCAGACACACTCCGACACGCTCAGACACACTCAGACACACTCAGACAAGCAGAGACACACTCAGACACACTCAGAAACACTTAACACACTCGCACACACCCAGACACATTTGCTCACTCTCAGATACGCTCAGAAAGACTCAGACACACTCGCACGCAGCCAGACACACTTAAACACTCAAGCGCAGTCCCACACCCCCAGACATGCTCAGACAGACTCAGACAGGCTCAGACACACCTCAGGCACACTGACAGACGCTCAGACACACTCGCACACCCTCAGACACACTTGAGCACACTCAAACACACTCAGACACACTCAGACACACTCAAGCACACTCCCACACATGCAGACACACTCAGAAACATTCACACACATTCAGACACACTCTTACACACTCAGAAACACTCACACACTCTCAGACACACTCAGGCACACTCAGGCACACTCGCACACACCCCAGACACATTCGCACACACAGATATTCACAGACACACTCAGACACTCTCACAAAGCCAGACACACTTAGACACACTCATCACACTCAGACACACTCAGACACAGTCAGACACAATCGCATACACTCAGACTCACCTGCAAACACTGACAACAACCAGACCCATAAATATATGCTCAGGGCACACTCACGCACACTGAGACACACTCGCACAAACCCAGACAGACTCAGACACACTCCGACACGCTCAGACACACTCAGACACACTCAGACAAGCAGAGACACACTCATGACACACTCAGAAACACTTAACACACTCGCACACACCCAGACACATTCGCTCACTCTCAGATACGCTCAGAAAGACTCAGACACACTCGCACGCAGCCAGACACACTTAAACACTCAAGCGCAGTCCCACACCCCCAGACATGCTCAGACAGACTCAGACAGGCTCAGACACAACTCAGGCACACTGACAGACGCTCAGACACACTCGCACACCCTCAGACACACTTGAGCACACTCAAACACACTCAGACACACTCAGACACACTCAAGCACACTCCCACACATCCAGACACACTCAGAACATTCACACACATTCAGACACACTCTTACACACTCAGAAACACTCACACACTCTCAGACACTACTCAGGCACACTCAGGCACACTCGCACACACCAGACAGATTCGCACACACAGATATTCACAGACACGCTCAGATACACTCTCACAAAGCCAGACACACTTAGACACACTCATCACACTCAGACACACTCAGACACAGTCAGACACAATCGCATACACTCAGACTCACCTGCAAACACTGACAAACAACCAGACCCATAAATATATGCTCAGGCACACTCACGCACACTGAGACACACTCGCACAAACCCAGACAGACTCAGACACACTCCGACACATCTCAGACACACTCAGACACACTCAGACAAGCAGAGACACACTCAGACACACTCAGAAACACTTAACACACTCGCACACACCCAGACACATTTGCTCACTCTCAGATACGCTCAGAAACACTCAGACACACTCGCACACAGCCAGACACACTTAAACACTCAAGCGCAGTCCCCACACCCCAGACACGCTCAGACAGACTCAGACACGCTCAGACACACTCAGGCACACTGACAGACGCTCATGATTGCACACACTCGCACACCCTCAGACACACTTGAGCACACTCAAACACACTCAGACACACTCAGACACACTCAAGCACACTCCCACACATCCAGACACACTCAGAAACAATCGCACACATTCAGACACGCTCTCACACACCCAGACACATTCGCACACACACAGATATTCTCACACTCAGAAACACTCTGACAAAGCCAGACACACTTAGACACACTCAGACACACTCAGACACAGTCAGACCCGCTCAGACACAGTCGCATACACTCAGACACACCTGCAAACACTGCCAAACAATCAGACCCACAACTATAAGCTCAGGCACACTCACGCACATTGAGACACACTCGCACAACCCAGACACACTCAGATACGCTCTGAGACACTCAGAGACACTCGCACACGCTCAGAAACAACTGCAAACACACTCGCACACTCCGACACACCATTTGCACACACCCAGACACATTCACTAACACTCAGATACGCTCAGACACAGTAAGACACACACGCACACAGCCAGACACACTTAAACACACTCCGACACACACTCAAGCACAGTCCCACACCCCCAGACACGCTCAGTCACACTCAAGCCCACTCAGGCACACTGAGAGATGCTCAGACACACTCGCACAACCCTCAGACACACTTGAGCACACTCAAACACACTTAGACAACAGTCACACACACCCAAGCACACTCCCACACATCCCCAGACACACTCAGAAACATTTGCACACATTCAGCCACACTCTCACACACCCAGACACATTCGCACACACACAGATTATTCTCATACACACTCAGAAACACTCTCACAAAGCCAGACACACTTAGACACACTCATCACACTCAGACACTCTCAGACACACTCAGACACACTCAGACACAATCGCATACACTCAGACACACCTGCAAACACTGACAAACACCCAGACCCATAAATATATGCTCAGGCACACTCACGCACACTGAGACACACTTGCACAAACCCAGACACACTCAGACACACTCCGACACGCTCAGACACATTCAGGCACACCCAGAAACACTCAGACACTTCAGCACACACTCACACACACTCAGACACACTCAGTCACGCTCAGACGCACTCAGACAAGCAGAGACACGCTCAGACACACTCAGAAACACTGAGACACACTCGCACACAGCCAGACACACTTGAACACTCAAGCGCAGTCCCACACCCCCAGACACGCTCAGACAGACTCAGACAGGCTCAGACACACTCAGGCACACTGAGAGACGCTCAGACACACTCGCACACACTCAGACACACTTGAGCACACGTCAAACACACTCAGACACACTCAGACACACTCAAACACACTCCACACATCCAGACACACTCAGAAACATTCACACACATTCAAGACAACACTCTTACACACTCAGAAACACTCACACACTCTCAGACACACTCAGGCACACTCAGGCACACTCGCACACACCCAGACACATTCGCACACACAGATATTCACAGACACACTCAGATACACTCTCACAAAGCCAGACACACTTAGACACACTCATCACACTCAGACCCACTCAGACACAGTCAGACACAATCGCATACACTCAGACTCACCTGCAAACACTGACAAACAACCAGACCCATAAATATATGCTCAGGCACACTCACGCACACTGAGACACACTCGCACAAACCCAGACAGACTCAGACACACTCCGACACGCTCAGGACACACTCAGACACACTCAGACAAGCAGAGACACACTCAGACACACTCAGAAACACTAACACACTCGCACACACCCAGACACATTTGCTCACTCTCAGATACGCTCAGAAACACTCAGACACACTCGCACACAGCCAGACACACTTAAACACTCAAGCGCAGTCCCACACCCCCAGACACACGCGCAGACAGACTCAGACAACGCTCAGACACACTCAGGCACACTGACAGACGCTCAGACACACTCGCACACCCTCAGACACACTTGAGCACACTCAAACACACTCAGACACACTCAGACACACTCAAGCACACTCCCACACATCCAGACACACTCAGAAACAATCGCACACATTCAGACACGCTCTCACACACCCAGACACATTCGCACACACACAGATATTCTCACACTCAGAAACACTCTGACAAAGCCAGACACACTTAGACACACTCAGACACACTCAGACACAGTCAGACACGCTCAGACACAGTCGCATACACTCAGACACACCTGCAAACACTGCCAAAACAATCAGACCCATAACTATAAGCTCAGGCACGCTCACGCACATTGAGACACACTCGCACAAACCCAGACACACTCAGATACGCTCTGAGACACTCAGAGACACTCGCACACGCTCAGAAACAACTGCAAACACACTCGCACACTCCGACACACCATTTGCACACACCCAGACACATTCACTAACACTCAGATACGCTCAGACACAGTAAGACACACACGCACACAGCCAGACACACTTAAACACACTCCGACACACACTCAAGCACAGTCCCACACCCCCAGACACGCTCAGTCACACTCAAGCCACTCAGGCACACTGAGAGATGCTCAGACACACTCGCACCATCCCTCAGACACACTTGAGCACACTCAAGCACACTTAGACAGTCACACACACCCAAGCACACTCCCACACATCCCCAGACACACTCAGAACATTTGCACACATTCAGCCACACTCTCACACACCCAGACACATTCGCACACACACAGATATTCTCATACACACTCAGAAACACTCTGACAAAGCCAGACACACTTAGACACACTCATCACACTCAGACACTCTCAGACACACTCAGACACAACTCAGACACAATCGCATACACTCAGACACACCTTGCAAACACTGACAAACACCCAGACCCATAAATATATGCTCAGGCACACTCACGCACACTGAGACACACTTGCACAAACCCAGACAGACTCAGACACACTCCGACACGCTCAGACAACATTCAGGCACACCCAGAAACACTCAGACACATTCGCACACACTCACACACACTCAGACACACTCAGTCACGCTCAGACGCACTCAGACAAGCAGAGACACGCTCAGACACACTCAGAAACACTGAGACACACTCGCACACAGCCAGACACACTTGAACACTCAAGCGCAGTCCCACACCCCCAGACACGCTCAGACAGACTCAGACAGGCTCAGACACACTCAGGCACACTGAGAGACGCTCAGACACACTCGCACACCCTCAGACACACTTGAGCACACTCAAACACACTCAGACACACTCAGACACACTCAAGCACACTCCCACACATCCAGACACACTCAGAAACATTCACACACATTCAGACACACTCTTACACACTCAGAAACACTCACACACTCTCAGACACACTCAGGCACACTCAGCACACTCGCACACACCCAGACACATTTGCACACACAGATATTCACAGACACACTCAGATACACTCTCACAAAGCCAGACACACTTAGACACACTCATCACACTCAGACACACTCAGACACAGTCAGACACAATCGCATACACTCAGACTCACCTGCAAACACTGACAAACAACCAGACCCATAAATATAAGCTCAGGCACACTCACGCACACTGAGACACACTCGCACAAACCCAGACAGACTCAGACACACTCCGACACGCTCAGACACACTCAGACACACTCAGACAAGCAGAGACACACTCAGACACACTCAGAAACACTTAACACACTCGCAACACACCCAGACACATTTGCTCACTCTCAGATACGCTCAGAAAGACTCAGACACACTCGCACGCAGCCAGACACACTTAAACACTCAAGCGCAGTCCCACACCCCCCACGACAGACAGCCTCAGACAGACTCAGACAGGCTCAGACACACTCAGGCACACTGACAGACGCTCAGACACACTCGCACACCTCAGACACACTTGAGCACACTCAAACACACTCAGACACACTCAGACACACTCAAGCACACTCCCACACATCCAGACACACTCAGAAACATTCACACACATTCAGACACACTCTACACACTCAGAAACACTCACACACTCTCAGACACACTCAGGCACACTCAGGCACACTCGCACACACCCAGACACATTCGCACACACAGATATTCACAGACACACTCAGATACACTCTCACAAAGCCAGACACACTTAGACACACTCATCACACTCAGACACACTCAGACACAGTCAGACACAATCGCATACACTCAGACTCTCCTGCAAACACTGACAAACAACCAGACCCATAAAATATATGCTCAGGCACACTCACGCACACTGAGACACACTCGCACAAACCCAGACAGACTCAGACACACTCCGACACGCTCAGACACACTCAGACACACTCAGACAAGCAGAGACACACTCAGACACACTCAGAAACACTTAACACACTCCGCACACACCCAGACACATTTGCTCACTCTCAGATACGCTCAGAAACACTCAGACACACTCGCACACAGCCAGACACACTTAAACACTCAAGCGCAGTCCCACACCCA